>NC_060285.1:25054445-25346846 GCF_021613505.1 Equus quagga
TCCTGTGTTATGTTTGATACAATTGAGAAGGAGAGATATGAAGTGATTCATGGGTTCAAGGTCACATAGTAAGTGATGGGGTTGGGACTAAAATCCAGGTTTTCTGACCAAAACCCAAATCCTTTCCACTATTCTTTGCCATGTTACAATAGAGCACCACAAATAGTGAAGAGAAAGAACCCAGGAAGGAGAGCTAGGGAACTGCATGGGAAGACAGTTTCTACACTAAAGTGTCCTATCGTCTCCCCCGTAAAACTGTAAACTGAGGGTGTTGGAGCAGAGCGTCTAAGACCTGGACATGCTGTGAAGGTTCTGGATGGTTCTCAGCATTGGTTCACCTTCTATCACAGTTGTTCATGACGATTCTGCCTAGGAAGCCCGTGGTCACAGAATGCGCTCTGCCAAAGGCTGGGGCATTTTCATCTGTCACCTAGAGCAGCAAATTGAAAACTTTAACTCCAACCCACAGCGGGAAGTGAAATTTACATCCAAACCCAATATACACACTTATGGAATTAAAACAGGTTTCACAAAACAGTCTTTTTTCACTTTTATTGTTTTACATTTACTATATGTGACACATTCTGCTCTTTTCTATTCTATTTGTTTAGAAAATGTTGGTGTCAGCCCACCAATTTGGTTTCATGACCCATGAAGGCACAGATTGGAAAGTTGAAAATTGAGGGGTGATGGTGGGACAGAGATGGGAAGACGGGATTACAGAAGCCAAGTGAGGTCAATTGGCAGAACTGGCATAAAATAAAAGGGAGAGTATTTGGCTATGTGTGTATGAGTCAGTGTCCTTCTAAACATCCCCCCCCACATTGTCTACCATCTCACCAAACACATTCCTACCTCTATCATGAAGCTATCTTCCCCAAATGGAATGTTTAAAAGATACTTTTGAACACCCTAGACTTTGTTTATCACTGGCTTGATTTACCAGCTAGTCAGCCAACAAGTTTGTTGAGGAGCACTCACCGTCTATGTGGCTGAATGCTGTACTGACCATGGTGGGACAGGTGATATTTTAAGGGGGAGCACATGACAAGGTCAGGGTGTCACCAGGGGGAGGTTGATTTGCCTGGTGGTCCATGGAGAGCATCCGCTTGGTGATGGTCTGAACTTGAGTGGACAGGTTTAGGAAGTGGGCCTATATCTCTGAGTATGGCCATTTGGCCTTGGGCCTCACCACACAAACCCTCATATTAAGCTCTGACTTTATTGCCAAATGATCTTATTCATGCAGTTATGGAGACAGCCTGACAAAATTGAAAGTAAAAGGCATTCATCACATATCTTTAAACTTACATCCCATCCTCCAACCACACTGCTTAAGGTGCACTAAGAAACAATATTTTTGTAGGTCCTTAATTATATTGTTGCTTACACAATAATATCACATTGCGTTTTATATGTTAGAAGCATCAATTAGTTCAAGGCAAACAATTAAAATATACCACAAGTTTTATAACCATCTTTTAACATTTGTTCAATTTTTAATATACCCAGAACCTCAGAAAATGGCGGTAGCCTACACCTTTCTCAACTTTGGGAGGCCCCATCCCCAGGGAAGACCAGATTCTTGGTGACACAAATTTCTTGGAACATCTGCAAGTAAATTCACTTATAATGGAGTCCTTTCTCAGTGACTGAAGTGATTGCATCTTCCATCCAGAGGACCGCCTAGGTAACAAGGAAGCCAAATTCACATTTGAGAATTTGTTGCTAGGTGATCAACAATGAAAACACCATGAGGTGAATATGTTATCATAGAGGGACCAGAAAGTGTCCATTTCCCACGTACAGTGTCCCCTACTCTACATGCTGCTGAACAGTCAAGCCAGAGATGGCCTTTCTCTTTGTGCTCTGTTAACCACATCCTGTTCTGTCCGAACATTCTTTAGAAATTATACTCTAGTCAAGTACCTGTTGCAGGAGACCTTGAGACATCTGTTTTCTTCCATCACATGTGGATTTAAATTGTTTGATTTGACTTTCTTAGAGAAAACTTACTTCCAAGCCCCAGGTTGAACCGCTCTGTAGGCTCCACACACTCCCAACATGACATAGTACAAAATAGACACTATGGCTGACCTGGAGGATTCACCGAACTGCTATGGTGGTTAAACCAAGAAATCTGTCCTAAACAGATAAATTGGAGGCAGCATGCTTTGGTGGAGAGAACCATAGATTCAACAGCCTAGGCTCTTGTTCCAACCCTGTCATGTGATTTTGGAAAAGACAAGAAAGACACAACGTCCTGTCTTAAAAATGAAAGGCCTGAGCTGGGGGTGGTTCAGAAAACCTCTCGTGACTGAAACCCATTCATTCATTCGTTCATCAGAGAGGTATTAGTGCCTCATATGTCTCAAAGACTGTGCCACTACTAAACAGCAAGATGCATAAGACATGATTTCTGCCTTCAAGGAACTTCTCATCTATAGCTTCCAGCTCTAAAATCTCATGCTTCAAAATACGATGATAATCAGAGAAATGTATTAGCACAGGGGTGGGTTGGCCATCTTGGTAAGGCCATGAGCTACGTGGGAAGGGCTCCCACAATGGAGTCAGATGGTCCTGGGTTCAAAGTCCGTTCCATGACCTTGGGCAAGTTCCTTTATCCCTTCCAGTCTCCATTTCCTCATCCATAAACAGGTGTAAGATCTACTTTGAAGTGTTGGGAGGATTAGAGCCGAAATACACAAAATACCCCCTACACAGTTAACATCCAATAAACCATCTTCCCAGTTTCACTCTTGGCCCTCAACATCCATTCTCCATCCAAGCAGCCAAATGGATCTTGTAGAAACATCAAGTGTATCACATCACTTAGAACCCTCCCACATGCCCATTCAGATACGTAGATTCCTGACTCCCTATCTGGCCTACAAGGTCCTGTGTGACCTGGCCTCTGTCTCCCTCTCTGCTCTGTCTCTTTTTTCTCCCCTTACTGCTCCCTCTAAGAGACCACATGCCTCCCCTTGTTTTCTCAAATAAGTTTGTCCCCGCTTCGGGGCCTTTGCTCTCTTCATTTCCTGAAGAGTTATTGGTTCCTCACCAATGATGGCTCAACTCAAATACCATGCTGTCAAAGAGGCCTTTCCTGGCCATACACCCCCAGTCCTGTTGCCCTATCACATTTTCCTGCTTATTTTTTATAACACCAGCCTCCACTTCTCTTATTTGTTCCCTTGTGGATTGTCTGTCCTACCTCCCTTAAGAATGTAAATTCCCCAGAGGTAGACTCCTTGTCTCTCTTAGTCACTGCATCCCCAAAGCTGAGGTAGTGCCTGGCATATAATAGATGCTCCATAAACATGTTTTGAATCTGTATTGTTGTTGTTATTCTTACCATTATCATTAAGTGGTTGGAATTTATCTGAGGAAATATTCTACAGGTAATGTCTGAATCTTGAGTCAGATGAAGAAACTACTTTCATGCCTGAAACACAAAGCTGAGAAAGACGAGTGGGGAACTCAGGAATCAGAGGAAGGAGGGTGGGGGCCTTGGAGGGGACCTTTGAATGCAATGCAAAGAGTTCTGGATTTGGAGCTAAGAGGTCTGAATTCTAGGCCAAATTTTACTGTAACTATCTCTGGTCCTTAACTTGTCAGGCCTTAGTTTCCTCATTTGTAGAATTTTTAGAAGATTGAACTAATTGGGCCTTAAAAGTTCCCCCAACTCTGAAATTCTGTGCCTTTAGGAGAAGGCCACTTCTGGGGAAGCTCAAATATGTGCATGAGGTGCTACAGGAAAGCTGCTGAGAAGGGAGCGATGGGTGAGCCCCTCTCCATGAAGAACCGCTCAGATCCTGGCACCCATCCACTCCACAGCCAGACCTACCCTCACCACATCACTTTCTGGGCAGGGCTGGCATACGGCAGCAACTCACAAGGTATTGGCTGAATGAATGAATGTCCCTGGAACCAGCAAAGAGGGGGAACTGACAACTCAGTGACTCAAAAGGAAGGACCACTGAGTCACCAAGCCACTTCCTGTCTGGCTCAGTGTCCTCTAAGCCAAGTGCTAACAGATGGAAAGGTGGCAAAGAGTTTAAGCTCTAGTGAGCCCACACACAACAGTGCTGGTATTTGAAATCCCAGTGTCCTTCAGGGTCAAGGCTAGGGGGAGGAGGGGTGGAAATGAAACAGTCACATAACCTTTGTTCCAGTTCTCTGCAGCCAACCCTAACATACAACTAAAAGATCATATGACCTGACTCCTTCTTCAAAGCAATAAAATCAGTTTCTAGAATGTCAGCTATAAAAGGGTCTGCATAAGCTATCTAGTCCTATGTAACATACCACCACTTAGCTGGTTAAAGCAACAACCATTTTATTTGCTCACAGTTCTGTGGATCAGCAGTTCTGGCTGGGCTCAGCCGAGTGGTTCCTCTGCTGGTCTTATCTGGGATGGCTCCTGTGACTGTGTTCATCTGGCAGCATAACTGGGGTTGGATGGTCCAAGATGGCCTCATTCACATGTCTGGTGGTTGGTGCTACTGGCTGAGTTTCTTTCTCCATATGATCTTTCATCCTCAAGGATGCTAGCCTAGACTTGTACACATGGCCACAGCATCATTCCAAGAGGGGGACAGCAGAAGCTGCAAGACCTCTTAATGCTTAGACTCAAACATGGTGTCCCTTGTACTGCACTCTGTTTATCAAAACGAGTCACAGAGCTAGTCCAGATTCAAGGGGAGGGGAAAGAGATTCTACCTCTCGATAGGAGAAAAAGCAAAATTACATTGCAAAGGAGGCAAATTCGCAGAAATGGGAGAAACTGTGGCATCTTTGCAAACAATCTACTGCAGAGGCCTGGGGGCTCCTGCAGTCCGCACATTAGATAAATGAGAAGATGGAGACACACATAGGTTAAGTGACCTGGTCAAGTCTGAAGAGTTAGCAGCACATCCAGAATGAGAACCCAGGTCTCCTGCATCTCAGTGCAATGTTTTCACACTTTCAAGGACCTCTTTCACCGGCAGCCTCTTTCTTCTTTAGCCAAACCTAGTGACAGAGCCAGTCTTTGGAGCCACCCCACTTCTCAGGCCTCTTCCTTTGGATTGACTGACAGATACAGTCACAGATTTAGGAACAGAGTACCAGGGCCGTGTTTCCAAGGCTAGCTGTAACTGCCTTAGTTCTACGAGTCTCCTTCATAGGAAAGGAGAGTCCACTTTTGTCTTCTGGTCCTTTGGGAGCCTGCCAGGCTCCCAGGCCATAGCTAGATTTGACAGAAAAATCTCATTTCACTGGGTTCTGTTACAGCCATTTAATAAAACAGCGTTTTGCGGTTGTAGTAGTTTTTAAGGCAATATGTCTTGACTTTAAGGCAATGTGTCTCTTGGAAGTGTAATAAACCAATCTGTTAGACACAATACAACTATCAAGAATTAGTTCAGCAGAGTACCTTCTGAAAGTGGAGGCTAGAGGAAAGAACAATAATCATCTAATATTTACTGAGCCTTAACTACTGCATCCAGGCACGGGGCTCAGCATTTACACCCATTAGCATTCAATTCTGGTAACTACCACATGACATAGGAGTTATTGCTCTCCCCATTCCTAAAATTGGCCTCTCAAATGTCATTTTTGTGTCCAATTGCCAAATTCAAGGTCTTGTTTACAACCGTCAACCCCTTCAACTCTGCATAATTTGAAAATGCTGGGGCCAGCCCCGTGGCTGAGTGGTTAAGTTCGCGCGTTCTGCTTCGGTGGCCCAGGGTTTCCCCAGTTCGAATCCTAGGTGCAGACATGGCACCGCTCATTGAGCCATGCTGAGGTGGCGTCCCACATGCCGCAACTAGAAGGACCCACAACTAAAAATACACAACTATGTACCAGGGGGCTTTGGGAGAAAAAGGAAAAATAAAAAAAATCTTAAAAAAAAAAAAGAAAATTCTTATTTATTCATCCCTTCATTCTACTAGGTGACAAGACGTGGTGTGGGTTTAGGCAATGGAACAGTAAACGAAACACAAACATTTCTTGCCCTCATGGACCTTCCTGTCTGGTGGGACAGACGGGCATTGAATAAGTAGCAGCCAGAGGTGGGTGTTGTGAAGAGGGAAATGGGGAAGTCCTCTGAGAGATGCCTCTCCCCTCCCTTGCTTTGTGGGAGTTGAAAGTTTCCAGATTCTAGTTCCTATTTCTCTGGTCCCTCCTTTGCTGATTCCTTTTCCTCCATATGCCCTTTAAACCGTGATATTGACCAAGGTTTTATTCACACAGCTCTTTCTTTCCTCTCTCCCTGTTGGTAAAATCACCAGTCCTGCTCAGCCATCACCCCTGGCTCCACCCAGAGTCTGGATCTTGCCTTCTTCTTTCCTGGCTCCCTCTGCTTTACCTGGAAGCTCTCCCACACTCCGTGGCTTCAACACCTGCTGAGGGTTCCCGAACGTGCTCCCCAGTTCCATCACATTTCCAGCTGCCTACAGGATTTCATCATCAACATACCTAAAGTCACACCTTGGCCGCTCATGTCTCCTTTCTGATATTTTCAGTTCCGCCTTCATCTACCCTAGCCACTTATTTTTTTGTTAGTGCTCTCAAGTTGATTCTGACTCCTAGTGCCCCTATGTACAGTAGAGCAGAACCCTGCCTGGTCTGTTTGCACCATCCTCTCACCTTCCGGCGCTGTATCAGACAATGCTCTGCTGCTAATCACAGGGTTTTTGTGGCCAATTCTTTTGGAAGTGGGTGTCCAGTCCTTCTTCCTAGTTTGTCTTAATCTGACTCTGCTGGTATTTGAAATACCTAGTAGCATAGCTTTCAGCGTCACAGCAACACGCGGCCGCCACAGTATGACAACCAACAGACTGGTGGTGTGGTTCCGCGACCAGGAAACCAACCTCCGACCGAGGGAGGTGAAAACACCAAATGTTAACCACTAGACCCCCAGGGCTGGCTCTAGCCTCTTCAGGCAGCTAAAATCCATTCGCCTTCAGGGCACAGCTCACAGCCTGCATCTCCAGAAGGCCTGCTCCACCCTCCTCAGGTGGAGCCAGTCACCTCCTCTGAACTGCTGTCATATTTCCCCCTGGCGACTCCCATACTTAACACCTTACAGAATAATGAGCTTTGTCTGTGTCTGTCTCCTCGGCTAGGCTGTGTGCTCCCTGAAGGCAGGGACCAGCTCTTGTTCATCTGTACATGCCCTGTGTTTTGTATAGCAGTAAATGCCAAATACTATTTATTGAACAGTCAAACTCAAGTTGGATCTAGGAAATTTTGTCAATTCCACAGTCGAAAGCAGCACTTTTTACGGAGACTACAACACTTCTCTTAACGTTTGTATCACGGTTGGCTGAGTGTGCCTGTCTCAGTCACGAGATCATGGGGAACAATCTCTTTGCAGGCAAAACCCGACATTTTATTCATATTTCATCCACCAGCACCCTCCAGTACCAATCATACAATGAAAATGTTTGTGGTCCAGAGTCTTTCCATTACCTTGGTCAAAGGTTCATTCATTAATTCATTCACATATTCACGTCCTTAAGCACTAATTGAGTGCCATATTTGTGCCAGGCATCATTCAAGGCAAAGCCCCTGACCTCAAGGAGTCTGAATTCTGGTGAAGGACACGGGCAATAAACAAGCAAATAAAGAAATAAAAAAGAAATACCAGGTTAGGATAAAATCATCCCATTCACAACAACATGGATGGACCTTGAGGGTATTATATTAAGTGAAATAAGCCAGATAGAGAAAGATGAACTCTGTATGATTCCACTCATAGGTGGAAGTTAACATTTAGACAAAGAGAACTGATTGGTGGTTACCAGGGGAAAGGGGGGAGGCGGGGGAGGGCACAAAGGGTGAAGTGGTGCACCTACAACATGACTAACAATAATGTACAATTGAAATTTCACAAGGTTGTAAACTACCATAATCTTAATAAAAAGAAAAAAAAGAGAAATACCAGGTTGATCAGTGCTATGAAAGGGACAAACAGGGTGACCAGATAGAACGTGAGTGGGAGGGGTGCTGTTTTAGACAGAAGGCACAAGAGGTCCAGAGGAGACCCTAGGAGGGGAGTAGGAAGCGCGACAGCGCTGATGCGGGAAAAAAACCGGACATATCTGAGAAGCAGAAGGAACATAATGTGCATTGGGTGGAAAGAACATGTGGAACAAGATGACACTGGAGACGTAAGCAGGGGCCAGGCCACGTGGAGTCCTGCAGACATGGATGGACTTGATTTTAGTAAAAGCAAAATGGGGAGCCATTAAAGGATTTTATGCAGAGGAGAGACACGATCTGATTTATTTTGTAAAAATAGCTGTCTACAAAGGATGTGGGGAGTGAGAGCAGAAAGACCAGTTACGAGACTGTTACAGTGGTCCAGGCACATTTACTGGGGGCTTAGAGCAGGGGCTGGCCGGCCACGGAGCGGGAGAACCTGGCTCCCATGGGCACCAGGCTCAATTCTGTCTGCTCTTCCTGCTGTTCTGAACCCTCAACCCAACCAGGACGGATGGTTCTCAGTGATGACACCGCGTGCCTGGTGCCTAGGAGACATCCACACGTGGCGGGAGAGAGGTACCCAGAGCGGGCCAGGAGCCGACATCCTCTTGTCTCTCACTGTGTCTTCTTCTTTTGGCCCTTTTCTTCTGGCTCAGCCCCACAGGAAGGAGAGCCCTGCTTCTGGGCCAGCGCTTCAGAGGTTTGGAGACACTGGCAGGGCACAGGAATGCCTGAAAGCCGAGACGGCCTCAGGATTTGGCAGGGGTGGGCAGCAGCGGTGGTGGCCTCCGCTCCTACCAGCTGCCTTAGCTGGAGATGCCCACTCGGTGTTCCTAGGCCTGCTGTCCGGATCTTGACTTATTCTCAGACTCTCTCTCAATGCTTCATTGTTGCCCTAACTGCTAAAACACAGTTTGTTAACGTTGCTGTTTCCCCCTACAAAATAGAGAAGCATTTTCAATCAATTAAACTGAGTTGAAGAGCACTTGCCAAATGTTAGGAGGCGCCAAAAGGTACCCAGTGCCACTGGTCTCGGCCCTCTTCTCCTGCAGGCAGTCACCCCTCCTTCTCGTCCTCCAGTGGACGAGCCTCCTTCCTCCTGGGGACCTGGTGCTCTCCCCTGCTTTCCCAACTCCTCCTTCAAGTCCTGGCTCTAATATCACTTCCTTCTAGAGGCTGTCCCTGAGGGCCACCTGCCAGTCTGTGTTATGTGACCTGATTAAACGCATTCAAAGCACAAGGGACTTTTTCTTCATAGGACCCACGGTAATTATAGTTACATACCTACCCAGCGGGGTGGAAACATACACACTACAGCTCAGGGTTTTTTAAATGGTAGCTTAAATTTTTTATTTTTATAACTGAGCTCATCTGCTCCCACTCCTGTCGATGGCAGGTGAGGGGACCCTTAAACTTGTCAATGAAAGGTAACAGCCCCTTCTGGTTTAAAACAATCTGTTTCCCACAAATAATCAGTTAATTCAAGGTTGAAAGTTCCTATCAGACATGCTACCTTTTTTCTCCAAGGACTTTCCCTGCTGATCCTCCTTCCCAAGATGAGGTCTGGCTGCAGGGAGGGGTGGGTCAGGGGGCCTCAGGGTGTTGGGCAGGGCCCGGGTGCGCTGCCCTGGGCTAAGGAGGCCCCCTCCCTAACTGGGAGCTGGCCCTGCACTGACCCTGCTCCGGGATAGTCCAGGATCTCTTCCTGTTCACCACACATCCAACTCAGCCCTTGCTGGTGCCAGGTACCCCCAGGATACCTGGGGCCACCATTGCCTCTATGCCTACACCCTCCAGCCCTTGGCTGCAAGGCCACGTCTTAGCTTGCTGTGACCAGCTCACAAGCTGGCACTCTCAGCTGTCTTTGAAGAACTTCTATATCCTCTACATGGCACACACACACAGCCCAAGAGGAAGTGGAGAGCAATCTCAGGCCCTCCTCCATGGAAACACCCACCAACATTTCAACTCTGCCATGGCTGCCCCATGGTTTAGGGGGTGCCTAGAGAGAGAATTTCCTCTAAGTTCCAAGCAGAAGACAGAGCCCAGGCTCCTCTTATCTGACTCCCCCTCCATCACTGCACTGTTCCAGGTCTCTGCTCTGATGTTTGCTCAGGACGGAGGGACCCGAGTCTCTCTCTCTCTATCCTCCTCCTAGCGGAGTAGGGCTTTTCCCTTCCCTTCCAGTCTTGGTGGACCCTGTGACCCTGTGAAATGGTCTCTGGCCATTCCCAGGATGGCTTACGCTGCATGAAGCCCATGATCCAGGTTTGCCTCCTCGTATGTAAAGGCAACCTTTGGAAATTAGCCACCACCGTCCCCCCTCCCCCTTACACTTTTGCTTTCTCCCACAAAGCTTGCCTTTTGGGATTATTGTTTTGTGGATTTAAAAATGGAGTCTGACCCTCAAAGGTGAGCAGTAACCTCTTTCTCCCAACTGGCAGCCACCCTCTCTGAATCCGTCCATTCATGGCCAGGGTTTTTAGGAAACAAAAAACACCTCAGCTTAGTGTTTTTAAAAAATAACTTCCTATGGCAGTAGTTTGTGTGAATCTTTGCTGAAGGTTCATCTCTGTATCCCTTTTGCTCAGCACTGTTTTCTTTGTGGCTAACACGTGTACACGTGACAAACACATGTATTTTGTCACATGATTTAAGTGAATGGTTTAACTTTATAATAATCATAAAATGTCAAACTTGTCAGGGACCATAGAGATCATTTAGTCCAATCCTTTTATTTTAGGAGAAGGAACTTAAGGCCACAGTGATTAAACTTATTGTTCAAAGTCACACAAATAGTGGGAAGTGTGGATCTTCCTTTTTTTCTCCCCAAAGCCCCGGTACATAGCTGTGTATCCTAGTTGTAAGTCCTTCTGGCTCCTCTACGTGGGACGCCACCACAGCATGGCTTGTGAGCGGTGTGTAGGTCCACGCTCAGGATCCAGACCCGCGAACCCCAGGCCGCTGAAGCAGAGCGTGCAAACTTAACCACTACGCCATCGGGCTGGCCCCCAAGTGTGGATCTTGAACCTCTAATTTTTCTTCCCCCAATTTATTGCTGTTTTCCAGTTCACCCCACTGCCTTTGCATGGGATTTCATTTCCCTATGTCTCCTAAACCAAAATTATGTACTTTGATAGAGAACTAGTTGCCTCGATAGATGGGTGTATGGAGACAGACCTCTTCCTTCTCCTCATTTTCTTCATCTGACAGATAGATATACAGGTTTGTCGTTTGCAGAATGGAAATAGTTTAATTTTTTCTGATTGCAAACATCATACATTCTCATTGTAATGCAAAACTGTATAGAAACCTTTACACTGTATTCCTAGCATTTATCATAGTGCTGGTAAGCACTGAATTATTGTTGAATGAATACTAAAGAAGAAAATAAAACTCTTGTGTAATTGTGCTACCCAGAAATAATGATTTATTCATTGTATATGCTTTCTATTTGTACACACATACACACATTAAAGTAGAATTAGACATTTATTTTTTTCTTACCAGATTCCTTAGACAGACACATCAAAACATTCAAATTAGTGGCCCATTCAAGGAGGTCACCTTGGGAGACCGTGTTCTTATTTCAATGATGTTATTGTGGTTAATACACTTATGGTATTGCCTTCCAAGATTGTTGCTAATTATTTTATTCTTAATATGAACAACTACTCATCCTTCAGTGGATTTTACTTTGGAACAGGAATATTATTTGAATATTGGTGAAAAAGGTGGGTGTTACTGTTTTGGATCAAAAACAAGATGTGAATACAAAACAATGAGATTGACTTTTATTGTATGGCTCACAAATTTCTTTGAAGTTTAACTCCCACAAGGAGTCCCAAAATGTTTCTTGGAGAGGCATCATGGGAAAAGGTGCATATCTTCCAAGGGGACCACTTAGAAGGTGACAGTTTGCATCTGAATGTAAAAATTCCTGTAGATGAGTTTTAAAAGACAATCATATTGGCTTATAATAATATTTTGTATAATGTTGGACTTTTATAGAAAACTCTGTAGTTGTAGGGGATTTAGCTTAATAATAATCATATTGTTTTGTTTTTAGGTAGAAATTTGAGGTCTTATGTGATTTGGGATCAAGGGGTCAAGGATTCTCTTTCCAATGGTTACATGTTTCCTCCAGAAGTTGCTTTGAATTTGCCCATCACCTGCTTTGCTCCTCTTCTCACTGCTTCACTTTAAGTTTCTGGTACTTAGTAACAATTCACAAGAGAAGCGAGCCTCTCGCATACTTCTACACTTCCTAATATATGTTTTATCAGAGCAAAATTGCATCCTGTCTTTAGGGAGAGTCTAGTTGAAGGGTTACAAGTGTCTCCAGGGGCCAGGCAGGTCACATAAATGAGTGGAGAGGGCTGCCAGCAAGAAAACAACAGTGCCAGCCTGATGACAAATGGCAAATGACTGTCAGCCTTGGTGTTGGAAAGCAATAGGGAATGGTGGGGTCTGGGGAAAGTCAAAGAACATACCCCTAGGTAAAGGGGCTAACTTTTACACAGGCGAATGTAAGCTCAGGGTTGTTAGAACTTCTGATCTTTCATTCTGACAAGCTGGAAATCCATGTTTTTATCTCACCTCTCTTGATTTTTAAATGCTAGCAAATGGTTCAAACATATGAGAGAGGCAGAGGAGCGTAACAGCCAAGAACTTGTATTCTGGAGCCAGACTGCTTGGGTTCAAATTCCGTCTCTGCTATTTATTAACTGTGCCACTTTAGGCAAGTTACTCAACTTCTCTGTGCCTTAGTATCCTCATCTGTAAAATGAGGATGGTCATATTAGTACCTACCTTGTAGATCTAATGTGAAGATTAAATGAGTTTATACATGCAACATACATACATGCCTGGCCTACAGTCAGTGCTACAGAAATACTAGCTTTTGTTATTTAAAATGAGAAATCACTGTACAGTCTAGATAAAACACATCTGCAGGCTGAATTCGGCCCATAGACTTCTAATTTGGGTAGTCTGGTCTAGAATCAGGAAGGAAAGCTTTTGGTAACCTAAGACAGTTTGTATAAAATTATACTCACCATCTCAGCACACTCGAAAGCACCCAAGACTTCAGAATAAGCTGTAAAGGTTAATCTGACCCTTGGAAACTCTCCAATTTTCTGATGAACATGACTGTCCCAGGAGTCACTCAGCTGACCCACAGGAGGCCGAGAGCTTTCCATTTCACCTGGGAAGGGCTCAATAGCTACGGCTGTCTGAGTAGTTAACATAGGGAAATACCTCCATACTGGTCCATAAATGGATGCTGGCGTAGCCAACCCCCTTCCCCATTGGGCCACCCCAGCCTCTACCCCAGAACCCCTGGTCCTCAGATCCTACTTCTGCTTCACGGCATCTGTTCCGAATGGTTAGTGTCCACTCCATACCAGTTGTTAAATATTT
The DNA here is from genome assembly GCF_021613505.1 of Equus quagga. Taxonomy (NCBI): domain Eukaryota; kingdom Metazoa; phylum Chordata; class Mammalia; order Perissodactyla; family Equidae; genus Equus; species Equus quagga. The sequence continues at coordinate 25,067,841 of NC_060285.1, forward strand.
TGTTTACCACCTCTGCACTTAGGTGCTGCCAAGCCAAGTAAGTTGAAGATTCAACCACTGAAAGGATTGTTCTCCTAACCCTTGCTATTCAACCTGTATGAGCCTTAGTTTCCGCATCTGTAATATGAGGATTAGTAACTACCTCTTGAGTAGTTGTGATAAATGAAAGAATTCACGTAAAATGCTTAGCACAGTGCCTGAAACATGGCAACCCTTCCTCCATAAGTTGTACTATCGGCATTAATTTAGGAACTATATGCCACCAGGTGCAGGCCATGCCTTGAATCTCTTGCATCCTCAGAAAGACTTAGTCTGGTTCAGATGGGCTCATTATTCAATGCCTATGGATTTATAACTATATATGTTCAACTTTTTAACCATAAAAATTCTTTATCAAAACAAATATACACAATATTAATAAAATTATATTTTATTTATTATTATAGATTAAAGAAGCATATAAGTACATTATAAATAATTTGGACAATAAATAAAATGGGGAAGAATTCTAACATCTCACCAACATAGAACACTCATTTCTAAATAGCACATTTAAATATGATTATTTAAGAAAAAATTTTCAAGTCATTCAAGTACAGTTTGACATCTTTCCATCATTTCGCCGACTATTAGCCCCCTGGAGGCAGGATCATGTCCCTCTTGGTTATTGCTATATTCCCAGAAGCTGCAGAGGGTCTGGTCTTGATAGGAACTCAATAATTATTTATTGAGTGAATGCATTAATGCTGGATGAATGAATGAAGACTGGAGAGGAAGCTGGCACAGAACATTAGAGCCCAGGGGAGACTCAAGCTGGGTGACCACTAACCGGGAATTAATTGGCTAGCAGTTACCATGGATCCAGAGTTCAGTTTCTGGGAAGGTAGAGTGGGGAAGAAAGATGAAGAGTTAATGACTCTACCTGAGGATGAACAAAACAGGATCTCAGTATCCGATGAGAAGCCCCAGCATTGAGGTGGAAGCTTGGAACTGAGTGGTCCTGCTCGGCTGTTTTAGAGACCCTCACCCCCACCCCTGCTCCAGCACCTGCTGGTCTTGGAGTTTGGAGGGCTGACTGCATAGGCAGGTATACCCCTCCTGGGCCAGGCGGGAAAGGGAGCATGGAGAAAGAGCTGGGCAGTCCCTCCCCTGGGACTAAGGTTCGTCATCCTTAACCTAACTCCCCTGCTTGTTGGAGCTTCATTTCACACCCGCCTCTGACTAGAAGGGCCCTCCCTCTCTCCTGCTGCTTCCCTTCAGCGGGAACTAAGAACCCCTGGGCCCAATGCAGGACTTTAGGCTCAGGTCAGCCTGAGACTCAAAGGTCCTTGTAACAGGTTTCTCTGTGAGTAGCTCCTAATTTAGTGCCACAGGCCCTGGACCATTGCCTTCTAGAGATGGGGGACTATGCTCAATACATCACCGTCTTCAGGGCTGTGATGCAGCTGGCACGCACCAGCACAGCTTATTGGTTACTAAAACGTTGAAATGCACTAAGTGACTAAAGGTTAACACATGGCATAGAGGTGGAGGCCCTCCAGCAGAATGTCCAGCGAGGTCTCCAAGGGCCAATGCCTTGCTGTGAAACGTATGGCAAACCACCCCTGAATGTCCTTAAAATGAAACCCAACGCCTGGCACCTTATTATATACCTGAATGAAGGAATGAGTGAATGAACGAATGAATGGGATTACGTAGGAAATAGTTGTGCCATAAATTTGTGTTGCATGAATGAGTTTTCTCCATCAACTGTTTTCTGAAAATGCAGCTATCCCTTACATGCCTCAGAGCATTCTGAATACATCTTAACCAGTTCTTGAAAAGGGTTTCAGAAGTCAAGGTCACTCTCTCACTTGTAACTGAGCTTTTATATAACACACTTCAGTCACCTGTCTGGGGCAACTGTCAGAAAAGCTTTCTGTTGTGAATAACACACCCAGAGCACAAGCCATATTTTGTTTTACATACTTAAGTGAAGAATTGGTCCCTGGCTGAACATAATGGAAGTCATTTGTTCTGGAAAAAAGCAATTCAGAAAAAGATATCACCTAAAAAGCTAGAGCAGTCCACTCAAACTCTCTCCTCTGATGGGCTATGAAAGATACTTGGGCTTAAGAGCTATTTTGAGGGGGTGAGGGGTACTTTGGTTTCCCATAATGGCATCGTCTAGGAGGGCTGTCTATTCACTGTCACCATTTGCTCCTGCAATGTGAGATTGGCCCCGTCTGAGAAGTAATGGATGCTCCTTTTAGAGTCTGGCGGCCCTCATCACAGCCAGTTTGGAAGTCGCTTCCACAATTCCCAGCCAGAGTCCAAGGCATTTCAATCAGTGGGAAAAGTGGAGAGAAATTCCTTACATTTCAGACGTTGTCCTTGAGAAGACCCTCTCCCTCAAGCCCCCAGTCAGGGATCTGGTGACATTTTTCTGCCGTTCTTTGTCACCCATCTCCGCAGCCTGAGGCGAAGGGGAGCCATTTTGGTTTCCTACACAAGGACTAGGAACGGCGGAGGGAATCCCCCTAAACTGCTCTCTTTTTCCATGTTGGCCCTTTTCTTCCAGATTTAACCATGGAATTACTTTTCCCTGTTAGAGCTGCGGTTTTTCATAACTCATCCCTAAAACCAGAGAGCCGTGTGGCCTCCAGCTGGGCCGCGGAGATTCTTGTGGCAGCTTATTCTGAGCCCTGGTGAGTAGAGGACAGCAGAGGGGTGGGGAGGGAAAATTCCAGCCCTCACTTGAGTGGGGACACAGCTCTTCTCACATCCCTTCCGAGTGAGCTTCTTGAGACGCATCTCTGGCCCAAACCGGGGAGCTGAACCCAAACCTTGCCCTGTTGTGGGAAGCAGTGTTTCAGCGACTTTCGGCTTTTGTTCAAAGCCTGTTGAAAAGGAGCCGCCCTGTCCCACACGGGACTTCAGGGAAGCCGTGCCCTCCCCAGAAATGACAAATGGAAAAGGCAGAACGGACTCCGGCCAGGCCAGGATACAGTCTCTGGAAAGAGGTTGTTTTTGTCTCCAGTGCCATAGAAAACACATCCTCCTGACTTATTAAGCAGGGAAACAGCACAATCACACACGCTGGAGGTTACCAAGGTGAATCAAATCCAAGATTAAAATCTGCCAGCCCGGTGGTGCGTGGAAGCGTGGAAGGCTCAGGGAGGAAATCTAGTTCACTGTTGGTAAATTTTTTTGGATGCTGTTTATGTTTGAACTTTTCTCTGTTTTCCTGTAGAAACTTCCGTAGCCTCTTCCTGTGTCCCACAAAAGGCCTGGACAATGCAGTCCCAGCACCGCTGGAGGACACGGGCGGGGCCCCACCTTCCTCCTTCCTGCAGGGATATCCTTTCCTATAGAAGAGGTAAGAATGTAAGGTTCATGTGAAAATGTTATTATATTCCTTATCTCAGTCATTTTGTGATTTGCTCTTTGGCGACAATAAGTCAGCCTGGCCACATTCACAATAGAGGTGGCCCCAGTTCCTAGGTTTGGCCCGTGCTGTTTTCTCAGCTGAAGAGGGCAAACGGCTGTTCAAAACGCTGCTTGTTTTCCAGAATCTTATCTGGAGTTCATGTCTAAGGCCAGAAAGAGAAGGGAGGGCTCCATTTTTTTTCTCTCTCCTCATTGTTTCCAACTGAATTGGCAGGAAATGGGAGTCCTCTACCTGTCCCTCTGGGGAGCAAAATTGATTCGATTCCATTTTTCAGATGTATCCGCTGCCACCAGAAGTTGGGGACATTTCCGCTCACCCCAAAACGAATGTGTCCTGCATTTACACCAATGACATCTTTCAAAATTGGAAATGAATCAAATTTAAATGGAGAGCTTCGAGTTTGGTGATTGCTGTAAACTGCCTCCCAGAATCTCAGATTTCTTTTATTTTCTCCTTCCCCCTTTTGTAAAGTGCCTTTTGGGGCTGTGTACCTTGACTGACTCTAACAAGTTTGTGTGCATGTGTGTGTGTGCGTGTATACCATTGATGGTAAAGACACTAGGAGAATTGAAATCCTTCGCACAGGTTTTCACGTCAATTACAAGCTCACATTAACAGCTGCCTGGGAGTGCATGTTACAGCGCAATGTAGAGTCCAGACAGAAGGTAAGTCCATTTCTCAAGAATCGTAGTATGTCTGTGGTTGAGCCAGTATTTTCTATTTAACCCAGTTCAACTAATTCAGTCAACGTGGACAAGTATCAAGGTCCATCTAGATGCTTCATTTCATCTTAAAAAATCAACCTCAGATGATTATATTTTGAGGGAATTGTTTTACTGCCTATACATAAACTTTAAATATAGGAATTATATAAACCGCAGTATTCTATAAACAGAACGATCTTTCCTTTCAACATCAACCCTTCACCTTGGAGCCTAGACTCAGAACTTGGACGGTTACGGGATGGAATCATGAAACAATCCATTTTTAATTACCCTCAAGAGTGCAAGAACCAGAAAAAGCAATTTGATTCCACTCTGGTGGGGTCTCGGTTTTCCCAGGCCGTATCATCCTCAGTCCAGGGCCCTGCTTCTGAACAAAGAGACTCTGCCCCCACGCCCACCCCAGTCTTGTGATGGAACTTCAGCTCCTCACACCCACTGCTCACCCTGGCAGCTGTTTGTGGCTCTTCTGCTATGTGAGGATATTTGCAGGCAGGGAGAGACCCTCCAGATCCCCTCTTCCTTTGGGTCCTAGGTGGCCCATGGGGTGGTTGCTGCTCCCAGACCTGCCCGCTCCTCCACCTCCTTGGCTGTGTTTGATGAGAGCCATAGTGTTCCCCCTCTGTGCTCATCCTGGGGTACCCAACTGATGTTTCAGATACAGAAGTCCAATAGATCTGCCAAGAGCTACCCAACGGTTTTTCCACCCAAGTGAAACCACCAACTTTAGGTCAACCTTTAAGGAATTAGTGTTGTGGGAGAAAAGTATTTAACATCCTTGTATTGTATTAACCAATGCTTTCCCAAATCCCAATACTTCCTTTCTTTCCTTGATGCTTCCCTTGTGCCCCTGCTCCCTTTAAGCAGCTGGGCTCTTCTGTGTGGATTCCTCAGAGAAAGGATGTTACAATGGCAAACAGAGCCGGGAAAAGACTCTTCCTAACTTTTGAGTTTCAAAAGCTTAGGCCATTAGGGAAGTGGAAAGACCCACAGAAAGGACAAAACATTTGGCAGAAATACTACAAATGAGAACAAAATTCGTCACCAGCCCTATCCCCTGTGCTTCAAGAATAGGGGAGAGCCAAATGGGAGAGAAAGATTGGTGGAGTCTGAGGTAACAGGGCCAGATGTGAAGGGGCTATAGGGGCATGAACAGAAAGAGCCTCCACAGACCACTCATTATCCACTCCCATGCCCCTGGGCACCCCTCATGTCCAGGGGCAACATTAGTTGCCTTGTCCTTTGGCATCTGCTGAGGACTTCTCACTGACTATTTAGCAGGAATGACAACTGACTGCGCCCCCAAACTTGGCTGTGTTGTCGCAGTTGGACTTAACCCATGTGACCAACCCAACAGACAATATCTCAGGGCACTTGTAAGCACCCAAGAAAGAGGGTGGGGCCCTTGGGCATGCAGCAAGGTAGTGCCGTGGAAAGGAAAGTCCTTGGGTCCACACCTGAAGGCTGAATGGAACCAGCACAAGGTTTTCTCCGAACAAAAACAGTGGTGAAGCCCCCCAAGTCCTCCCGAATATACGGCTCCCTGGTCTTCTAAAGGAACCGCATTGCTCTTCTCTGTTGAAGAACTTTGAACTGTTTCCCACAGAGCTGGTCCAGTGGTCCATTTGAGTGATTCTCCCCTGTGTTGCATTCCTAGCTGCTGACCTATCCTTGACCTTGACCTTGATCTTGGTGACTGCCTGGTTTTCCAGGTCTCATGCCCCTCACCATAGAATCCTGCCCACCCCAGCTCCCAGACCAGGGTTTGTGCAGCCTTCATCTCTCCAACTTCTCTGGGGTGTCAGTCCCAATGCCTCAGCCACCCTCCTTCTCATAGGCACATCAATCATACACCCAGAGTTTCCCAACGTCTAAGACCCTTAACTCTCCACTTCCCCATCTTCCCTAAGATAGAGTGAGTTTCAGATAAAATGGAGTCCTAAGGGCCACACCATAAGTACCAGAAGGTGGAGGTTGTGCCTGGGATGAGTCAAGGTATTATATGAATAGAATCAGGTTGGGCCAACAGCTGCCCTGGATCCCTTCTCATCAACGTGGAGTCCCTTCTTCGCTCTCTTTCCTCCCATGTTACAGGTGTGGTTAGACTGTCCTGACGACAAGCCTGCCCTCTTCCTCACTGGGGGAAGGGTGGTAGGGTGGCCCCAGACCCTAAGGAAAGGCTCCTTCTGTAGTCTAGACATAAGATCCAGAGGGCCACAGAATGGGCCTGAGGGACAAGTGCCAATAGCTGAGACTTTAAACTAGAGAAGAAAAGCTGCAAGGAAGCCAGATATGTCTTCAACGCTGAAGTTCTCTGATCATGTCTACACTGAAAAGAGGAAAATGCAAAACATGAAATGGAAATCTCACTTCCGGCTTATGTCACATACTTAGCATATTGTTCATTTTCATCTTTGCACTTTCCCTGCCGGTCCCTGCTTCACAGAGGTGTTGTGAGGCTTAATTAATGTTTATAAAGTGTTCTACAGGTCTCAGGCGAAAGTTATTATAAAAGAGCAAGAACGATCATCATCGTTCACCCTAATTAGCCTGAAGCCAAGCGAGGAGTAACCAGATTTAAAGATATAGGAATGTTAGTGTGTGTTTCAAAGGTTACTGCTACCTGGGGGGGAAAAGAAATGCACCATGAAAGGAGATTTTTTCATGGTGAAATTATAAAAGTATTCAGAGTTTAAAAAAAAAAAAAAGGAAAGAAGCAAACATCAAGGGATTATGAATGACCATGAAAGGAGACTAGTTAGCAGAAACAAAGCAAGTCCTCTACCAAGATGACAGCATGACTGATTTTTATGTGAGGTTTTCAGATCAAGCCTATTAAAGGATCTGTCAGCTCTATGAACTTTCACTGTGGTGCCATTTCTCTGGATTGAATACTGGCGGAAATTAATGGGGCATGGGTTGGTGTAGAAAAGTTTAGTAAAATATGGAGATTTTTGTAGTAAATTACAGTAGCTAGGGGTTTGCAGTTGGGGGAGGGGAATGTTCTAGAACATTTCTCCTACCATTTGCCCTAGCAATCACATCCACCTTTGGAAATTTCACTGTCTGATAACCTTGGGGTAAGTTATTTAACCTTTTTGTGCCTCAGTTTCCTCATTCGTAAAAAAGAAATAGGGAAAATACCCACCATATAGGGTTGGTGTGAGGATAAATGAGTTAATATATGGAAAGCACTGACACACAGAAATTACTACTGCAGGGTTTACGATCATTATTATGATTATCATTGTTATCTTTATACTCTGCCCTGGAAACATCTTTTTTTTTCCCCCTTCCTCTCTCCAAAGCCCCCCAGTACATAGTTGTATAGTCTAGTTGCAGGTCCTTCTGGTTGTGCTATGTGGGCCGCCACCTCAACATGGTTTGATGAGTTGTGCTAGGTCCTTGCCCAGGATCTGAACCAGTGAAACCCTGGGCCACCGAAGCAGAGCATGCAAACTTAACCACTCGGCCATGGGGCCAGCCCCATGCCCCGGAAACATCTTGAACAGGGAATCCGTTGGAGTCTGAATGTATCCCATATAAGCCCCATAGAAGGTCTAAGGAGCCAGGGAAGAGAAAATTGAGAGGGAAAGACACTAGGTGGAAGGAGAGTGGATCTGCTATGGAGATTTTCTTGGACAGATTTTCACCTATTCCAAAAGCTTTTTTCATGCTATTCCACTTCATCCAAAGCCATTATCAAAATATTTGACCTATAGAACAAGACTGTTTCGAAGCATATTCAAGCCCTGTCGTTAGCCCAATATTTTGAAGCAACACTAGGTACAATAGCATCATTTGGCCCTTCTCTCTTAGTTGTCATGAGATTTTCTGGAAGGATATTTTAGCTAATGGAAAGGAGATGGGCAGTAGTCATGTTTCCAATTACATACAGCTCTCCTCGTGCTGGGCATGTGATGGGATTATACTTTCCCCTTTGGGGTACTAGATGGGGTCAAGTGGTTAGTTCTGGCCAATGAGTTGTGAAAGGCAGTGAAGTGTATCACTTCCAGGCTGAAGCATTTAATAGCCAATGCAAGACCTACCAAACCGCTCCTTCCCTCTGGCTTGGAAGCCAGCAGCATCGGAGATGGTGACTGCTCATCAGCCTGCATCCTTCAATGACTCTGATAAATGATGAACAGAACCACCTCCTTCCCATCCCTCTTCCAACCAATGCACAGGTAGCATGAGTGATAAATAAACTGTAATTGTTTAAATCCAGCCTTTAGGGGGTTATTTGCCATTGCAGCATACCCAATCTCTCATGACTGATACAAGGTGTCTTTACTGTAAAAAGTTACTTGCCTCCTGAATAAGTGAATTACAATAGTGAAAATCTATCCTGACTACTGTCCCCAGGTAAATCTTTGTAAAATATCTCTTGCATTGTGAGATTCATTTTACGGCCTGGTGTAAGATCCTAGCTCCTCGGCTTCACTCCTCAGTCTCTAGTTTGACTTTCTGTCCCACAACTTGAGTAAAGAAAACTTCTTTTCAAGTTAGACTGCACTCTCTGCCATGGACTGTCAACAAACCTTCTTTATTCCCACCTCCCAGAGTACTCAAATTGTTTCCCTGACAAAAGCAGCTCTAGCTACTGTTCTCTGCCTATTTAAATCCCATCCTTTGAGTGTAATTGTTACTATCTTTCCAGAGAGCCAGTAGGAAACAACTGTGGAACTTTAGAACATGATGATTGTGTCCATTATTATCAAACATAGATCAACAGATATCATACAAGAGGGCTGCGCAAGGACAAATGATGACAACATGCCATGGACCAAGGATGATGATGTGGAAGTAAGGTGCTTCTTCATCAGTATGGATATTTTTTATTGGCCACAGCATCACATCCAGGGCTTTATCCTGCAGCTGCACCATCACGAGTGGACAAAGTCGCACATCTGAGACCCCCACTGCACAGTGTTCATCATGCAGGGAAACTGAGGAAGCCTCAGTGGCCAGCAATAGGGCACTGACTAAATTAATTATCATAGATCCATAAACTGATGTGCTGGGCAGGTGTTAAAAGGGATAAAGCAGAATCACATGTATTGACACAGACAGATAAGCATGATATATGGTTGCGTAAAAAAAGCAACTTGAAGAACAGTCCACATGATATGATTTTGTTTATGTTGCTAAATATATTTTATACTCATGAAACCTCTGGAAGGATATTCACTAAACCAATAGCAATGGCTATGTCTGTGGGGTAAGATTGCTGGGTGGAGTGGGGAACTCTTCCACTTTTTACTGTATTCCTGGACCTCTTACAAGAAGCCTTTATTACTTTTATGATAATAGTAATAATGGTTATCATTCATTGAGCACTTACTATGTGCCAGGATGCTCCGATGTTCATATGATAATCTTCACAATATAATGCCATGAAGAAGGTATTTTTATTAACCTTATTCAATGGATAAGAAAACTGAGTGACAGAGAAGTGAGCAATTCGCCCAGAGCTAGTGAGCATCAATATCAGAATCTGAACCCAGGTAGTTTAGCTACATGACGTGTGCTCTTAATTACTGCACGATAACAGAAATAAATAATGATTTTTTTTTTTAAGATTTTATTTTTCCTTTTTCCCCCAGAGCCCCCCAGGTACATAGTTGTGTATTTTTAGTTATGGGTCCTTCTAGTTGTGGCATGTTGGACACCGCCTCAGCATGGCTTGATGAGCAGTGCCATGTCCGTGCCCAGGATTCGAACTGGTGAAACCCTGGGCCACAGAAGCAGAGCGCGCCAACTTAAACACTCGGCCACAAGGCCGGCCCCAATAATGATTTCTTAAAGCCTGTGCTCCCTTCAAGACACAGTTTAACTATCATTTCTGTGATGCCACCTCTGACCACATCAGGCCGTTTATCATTCAGCAAACACTTACTAAATACCTGTGACAGTCAAAGGGCCCGTTCAGGATATTACAAAGTAGACAAGTCACAGAAATCACAATCTTTGCCATCCAAGAGCTTACGGGAAAGATAAAGAGACTTCAAAAACTAGAACTGGAAGTGCCGTAAGACAGTGACAAGATTCTGTAAGAGTTCAGAGAAAAGGGAAGGTACTTCCAACTCTGGGAAGCAGAGTCAAGCCTTGAAGGCAAGAAGAGCAGCAAGAAAAGCAAATCATTCATTTGGCTGGAGGGAAGGGGAGTAATAGCAAAAGCTGCTGAGATGGGGAGGCGAAGGACTCCACAACCTGAGAAGGGTTGTCGCCTCTGTCTGGCAGGAAATGAGACCCCTTGAGAAAATGTTGACGAGGCCAGTGATAGGATCAGACGAACAATCTGATGATAATTTGCTGTTAGTGCCGTTGAGTCGATTCCAACTCGTAGCGCCCCGGTGGACAGCAGAGCTGAACGCTGCCCAGTCTTTTTGCGCCATCCTCTCACTTCCGGTCAGACAATGCTCCACTGCTATTCGTACGGTTTTCATGGCCAGATTTTTCAGAAGTGGGTGGCCAGGTCCTTCCTCCTAGTCTGTCTTGTTCTGGAAGATCAGAAGAAACCTGCCCACCATGGGTGATTCTGCTGGTATTTGAAACACTGGTGGCATAGCTTTCAGCATCACAGCAACATGGAGCCACCACAGTATGACAACTGACCAACAGGTGGTAACTGGAAACAAATGCAGGCCAGGGCTGTGACAGTGCTGAATCTTAACCACTAGATCACCAGGGATGGCCAATGATAGTAGTAAATATTTATAAAGTGCCAGACAGGATGCTAAGTATATTTTATATTTTACATATATTAACTCATTTAATCCTCAAAACAACCTTTTAAGAGGAAGATACAGATACTTTCCCAACAGAGAACTGAAATAACTGGCTAGTTAGACAGCACAGCTGGGATTTGAACCCAAGCAGCCTGGGTCCAAAGCCTGCATCTTTAACCACTTTCTTATACTACCTTTTGTTGGAGAAATACCTCCGGAGCCACTACATAGGGTGGCTTGAGGGAGGAGCGAGCCTTAAAGGGCAGGAAAGTTGGTTATGAGGCTCCCCAAAGGTACCCCAGGCCACCACCCCAAACTCCCATAGCATTTTGTCCCAAGTACTCATTTGATCCTTCATCCTGTTGTTAGCTTGGCATATATGTATTAGTATTCTTTTCTCGGGTGGGTGGGAAACAATCAAAAGCATATTGTTTCTTTAACCCGTGTAACATATGAGCACACATATATCATGTGAAAGGGTTTGAATTCCTAATTTCTAACACTCTGTCATTCTCTGATTCCGCGGGAAGTAGGACTTGATAATAATTAAAGCAACAAACTATAGTGCATGGCACTTTACAGTTTTAACACTTTCCCACCGAGAGCCGTTCTAGTTCTTCCCTTAGGACAAACTTCTGAGGTGAATAGAGTAAGTACTACTTTTCGCAGAGGAGAAAATAGACTAGGTGAGGTTAAGTGAGCTGTCCAAAGCCATGGGCTCCTAAGCACAAGAATCTGGGTCCAAACTTCAGTATTCAATTCCAAGTCCGGCGCTCTTTTTAAACCTGAAGAAAATTCCATGATTCCGTATGACAGTGCTCTCCTACAAGCACCACCTAACCTTCTATTAACCTTTGCTCTGAGAATCCCAAAATTTCCAAAATTGCATTCATCTTTTCAGCTTCTACAGGGGTGGGCAGGTAGGACTAAACCTGCTTTTAAGATGGATAAACTTCAGCACAATTTATTGGCACATTGGATCTGGAGTGATCAGGAGCTGGAGGGCAGACCCTGGCAGGGCACCGTCACCACCCACAGCAGTCCCTTAGGTGGCAGCTTCCTGTACCTTTCATCGTGAGGTCGCATTAATTTTGCTGCCCTTGCATTCATCCATGAACACTTTGATGTGGATGGACTTGGGTATGAAGTCACACTCTCTGACTCACTTCGACTTCAAAGAAACTATGAATGAACTCACCCCAGGTGTGTCAGAAAACTGGAAATCATTGACAAGTCCTTGCTAATTTTTGCAAGAAACCCTTCTGGACATGATAACGTGAAATACTGTTTGTGGAAGTGTCTAGCACAATGCCAGGCCTATACTAGCCTTTCAATAACCAATCTTTTCTGAGCACCGCCTGAGCCAGGCTCTGTTCTAGATGCTAGAATAGAATAGTGAATAAGACAGGTATTCTGTGCTGAAAGAGCCTAATTGGGGAAGACAGAGAATGAACAAGTAAATAAACAAGAAGGTGTATCAGGTCCTGAAAATGCTATGAAGAAAATGAGACAGGTGACACGATGGAAAGAGACTGTGATGTGACTTTAGATATGGTACTAAGGGAAGGTCTCAATGACAGGATGTCTTTATTTTAAGGGCCAGCCATCCAAAGGGCTGCAGGAATGTCATTTGGGCAATAGCACACACAGCTTAGCCTGTGAGGGACTGAAGGAAGGCCATGTGACTGGCATGTGAACAAGAGAGAGGCGGGTAAGACAGAATTCTAGAAAGGAGGTGGCGGCCAGGACATGGAAGGTCTTTGTGTGTTGGGGAAAGGAATGTGTGTTATATTCAAGTGTCACTTTAAGTCAATGGGCATTAAGGCAGCATGGCTTGATCTGACTTATATTTGGCAAAAGCTGACTGTGTTGGGTGGACATTGGAATATATGGGGACATATCTTAGCTCAGGCTGCTACAACAAAATACCGTTGACTGGGTGACTTAAACAGTAGACATTTATTTCTCACAGTTCTGGAGGCTGGGAAGTTCAAGGTCAGGGTGACAGCAGATTCAGTTCTTGGTGAGGGCCCACTTCCTGGCTTGTAGACGATTGTCTTCTTGCTGTGTCCTCACGTGACAGACAGAGAGCTGTGGTCTCTCTTCTTCTTCTATAAGGACACTAATTCCATCATGGGGACTCTACCTTCGTGACCTCATCTAACCCTAATCACCTCCCACAGGCCCTACCATCTAGTACCGTCACATTGGGGGTTAGGGCTTCAGCATATGGCTTTTGGGGAGACACAAACATTCAGTCCATAACAGGGCAGGTGGAAACAGTGAAAAGAGGCTGCTGCAGAGATCGGGGTGAGAGATGGTGGGGCCTGGACCAGGATGGGCACAACTAGGTGGCAATACATGGGCAGTTTTGGGTTGTCTTTTGGAGTTGGAGCCCACAGAACACATCTTGAATGAATCTTCCCACACATGTCTACTTTTCTTCCTTTTGTTGCTTGCTGGCTTCTTTCTTCATTTCATTTGTTGAGCTTTGGCATAATGTATTTCTTAGGCAATTTACATCTTTTTCTTTAAATGCACAGATGATAATTGTACCCAAAGACATGTAGATTCAAGTTGATTCAACAAAACTTTGTTGAGAAGAGAATATGTAGTGTGGGAAACACACATCCTTCTCACATCAGGTGCTCTTTCTACTCATTTCAATTCAGTTCAACAAAGGGTTGTAATTGGCAGTTACGAGCGGGCACTGCAATTGGTTCTGGAAGTTCAGATGGAAAAGACACAGCCGTAGACTTCAAAGATCTCACAGTCCAATAATGGAGACAGATGGGCAAGGAAACAAAATACAATATAGGGAGACAGGTGAAACACACGAAATATTTAAGATATGGGCGGGGGAAAGGGTAACTCTCTGAGAGAGAGGAAGAGGAGAAAATTTTCTGGAGCAGGTGCCTGCTGGCCTGAGTACTAGGGAAGGACAGTTCCCTGGTGGACAAAGGGAGTGTTCTGGGCAGAGGGAACAACATAGGCAAATATGTGGAGGAGCGAAACAGCAGGGTTTATCTGAGCATCTGCAGACCAATCAGCATTACTGGAGCAAAGGTAACGAGAGAAGGAGATGAGGCTGTCAACACAAGTAGGACCCAGATCATAAAAGGCCTCATTTATTATTATTAGTGAGCTTGGACTATATTTTATAAGCGATGGGGAGTCAGAGAAACGTTTCACACAGGGAGAGATCATCAGATTTCATCCAACTCTGTGCACTCGCCAAGTGTGCCTTTAAAGCACACACACTGTTTGAGAATATTTGCAAAGGTGTGTGAATGAGAGACTTTAAAAACACGCGGCTCCAAGGAAATTATATAATTTGGAGAGGCCAGAGAATGAGGAGAGGAAAAATTCCAGCGGCTCCAGGAGAGATTCTCGGCCCCCTTCCAGCCCCTGGGAAAAGTCTGACGCGGGAAAAGCAGCCCGTCTGTTATGTCTGCAGGCGTCTGAGGCAAGCCCTGCTCCTCAGAGAACGGAGCGATTCATGCAGAATGTAAAGATGAGAGGTGCCCATTTTCCAGGGGCAGCAGTGCCAATTCCAGTTGCCGTAAGAAGGTGACAGGAGCCTAGAGGCCTGGCTGTGCCAAGATACACATTTCCAGTGGGCACACCATTAAGGCAGCTGGTAAAAAATCCTAATTGTGCTCAGAGGACTTGCACTTGGCAGCTGGGACACCGGTATGGGATGCGCAGCTCCAGGCCTGGCGGAGCATGCCTTATAGCATCTCAGAGGGTCTCGAGAGGGGGCATCAAAGTCTGCACCAATGTACAAAAACAAAATTAATTTGAGTTCCACTTTGATTTTTTCTTTCAGATGCCACATAAAGCTTGGGAAAGAGGGTGTTGCAAACTAAAGTCACGAGAGGATGGCATCGCCCTGACGTTCCTGCTGTGCAGAATGAACTGGGAATGTCAAAGCTTCGACGTGGAAAAACCCCCCGGAGGCTTCCAAGTGCTGTTGTTGGCTTTGGACTTGCTTGTAGAAATTGTACGGTTGTAGTCCTGGTCTTTGTAGTGGGCAGAGATGCTAAACTGGGCTCAGGGCATGGCTGGGAAATGGAGTGGGAATTGTTATATTATTCGGAATGAAAATGCTCAAACATTCTCCATTGTCAGCTGCTATGAAAATCTTATAAATCTGCTCTGCCCAATAGAATAGCAGCTAGCTCCATTGCTATTGGAACTCAAACTTGTGCCAGTCACATTTCAAGCGCTCAGTAGCCGTATGTGGCTAGTGGCTGCCCTGTTGGACAAGGCAGAGAGAGAACATTTCCATTGCGGCAGAAAGTTCTGTTGGACAGCACTGTTTTACACACCAGCTTCTTGGTGCTCTTTCCTCAGACCATAGACTCTGAGTGCTGCTTCATATATGGTTGTGGTAAGAGTAATAATTACATTAATCATAATGATGATGATTATAATGGTCCATGTTGCTGAGCTCTCACTCTGCCTGGCACTGTGTCTCTCCATGTCAGCTTAATTCACTGAGAAGTTGATTTTTTCTTCTCATTGCTTTTTCCCCTCTCCCTACCCCAAAATCCAAGGGTGGCGGGGTGGCTGTGGGCCCTTGTGTAAGGAGAGGTTGGTGTTGCAGAGTCAAAAGCAAAGTCAAAGTGAAGACGGTTTATCTTCTTGTCCTTTGCAAAAAAAGCCAAGCTCATAGAAGAGACTGTGCTGGGTCTCACGGAAGGAGAGAGAGGAGAGAGGAGAGAAAGGCAGGAGAGAGGGAGAAGGGGGCAAGTCTCCAGAATGAAAAGAGGACAAAGGTGAGAAAGTCCTTTTGGTCATGGAAATGAAACCCCACTCACCATCAGCTGGGCTGCTGATAAGATTCACGGAGGGAATGGCTGCCTGTGTCCCCGGGAAGGTTGGACCCAGGCACGAGGTTTCTAGCCCTCCCAATAGCTTCTCTGCTCAAGCAGGACACAGAAGCTCTGGAGCCACTGAGCTTTAAGGGGCCAGCAGCTGTCCATATGGTACCTTTGTGCTAATTAGAAAAAGGCACCCTCCTCTTTGCCATATAAATAATTTATTGTTAAGTTAGTATATTACTGATATGGGCTGAATTGTCTGTCCCCACCCCCCCCCCCATTCGTATGTTGAAGTCCTAACCCCCAGTATCTCTGAATGTGACTGTATTTGGGGATAGAGTCTTTGTGAGTTAGTTAAAATGAGGCCATAGGGTGGGACCTGATCCAGTCTGACTGGTGTCCTTATAAGAAGAAATTCGGACACACAAAGGGACCCTAGGGATTCAAGTGCACAGAAAGACTCTATGAAGAGGCAGCAAGGGGGTGGCCATCTGCAAACCAGGGCGAGAGACCTCAGAGAAGACCAACCCTGCCAGTACTTTGATCTTGGACTTCCAGCCTCCAGAACTGTGAGAAATACATTTCTGTTGTTGAAGGCCCCCAGCCTGTGTTATGGCAGCCCCAGCAGACTGATACAGTTACTGTGCTGTCTGAAGAGCTCTCCCTGGTCAGTCTTTCTGGAGCCTGTCCTGGGCCACAGCCCTGACTGCGTGCTCACACATCGAGACTCTCCTGTCCACTTACACTCTGTACACTCAGACAGGTCCTGCTCATAGGTGAAGAGAGCCTGTCAGGCTTAGAGGGAGGGACACACAGAAGTGGGGCTGCCAAAGGCTGTGGGTAAGAAGAAGAAGCAACTGCTGGAATGAGGTGGGGTAGGGCATAGCCCCACGTGCCAGTGAGCATGTGTGTGTGTGTGTGATCTGCTGAGCGTGTGCATAGCTGTGCAGACCTTGCTGCTCCAGGACTCCACTGAGAAGCCTGGAATCTCCGT
The DNA here is from genome assembly GCF_021613505.1 of Equus quagga. Taxonomy (NCBI): domain Eukaryota; kingdom Metazoa; phylum Chordata; class Mammalia; order Perissodactyla; family Equidae; genus Equus; species Equus quagga. The sequence continues at coordinate 25,084,544 of NC_060285.1, forward strand.
GCAACCCACATGCTCCCATAAACCTTAGTATGGATCTCGGAGGTTAATGACTCCCCTTTAGAGGAGTCACTGTTGAGTCACGCACAGCCTGATCTGCGTGTGGACTTGGACAATGAGGAAATCACAGCAGTGAGATGCTACAGGGCAAAGGGTACAGTCCCATGTCCTAGTGAGACCCTCAAGGTCAGAATTGCTGCAATATTTCCTGCCAACCCAACGGAATGGGAGATCGGTGGCAAATTTAATTTTATTCAACAAACATAGATTACATGACCCTTCTGGCACCTTTAACTTTGTGAAATATGATTCGTGCTTTATGTATGATTCAGAAGCAGGATTCCAGCAGAAAACTGGCAGCATCCTCAAGTGGAGTCACTGGCGGAAGGATTAATGGGATGATTTGCAAAAATGCGGGCGAGGTTAAGAGAAACCAGCAAGAGATGATGAGGAAACCTGGAGCTAGCAACAGCTGGAGTGGCTACGCTCAGCATCTGCTGGTGCGCAGACGGAGCGGTTTCTGGAAGGGCTGAAGCTGTAGGAGAGGGTTGCAGGGCAGGAGCTGTGGCCATCGGTGGAGTAGAGTGGCCGCTATCTACCTGATGCCCAGCAGGCAAGGACCCCGGGGAATAAGGACGCCAACCCCGTTTTCCCATCCTCTGGTCCCTACCGTGAATCCCCACAGCCGAGCCCAACCTGAAGCCCAGAGCAGGGTGGGAAAGATGGAGAGTGCAACTAGGAGGACAAATAGAAAAATCTAGCACACTTTCTAAACATGCATCATTTCATCTAGACCTCCAGTGACCCTCCAGTTAGGCCCAATTATTATCCTCATTTTATAAATACAGCAGCTTAGGCTCGGGGAGGAGTTTAAGTGGTTTGTCTCACTAGATTCTAGAATGCAAGCTCCATATGGGCAGTGGCCTTGTTTGTCTTGTATCCAATTATATCCCCAGTGCCTAGAAAAGTGCCTGCAACATAGTAGGTGCTCACCACATGTTTGCTGAATGACTAAATGAGTGAGCTCCTCCAAGATCGCTCAAGTACCATACGGTAATGCAGAATTTGAACCCAGACTGTCTGATGGCAAAGCTCTCAGGCCTAAGGACCACATCAATGTTCTTAAACCAAGGTCTATAAATATCTCTATAGGCCTCAGAGTTTCCTGAGATAATTCTAAACTTTTGTGGTTTTGTGTATTCCTTTCAAGGATAGTGTTAAAAAGTTAACATTAGCATATCCCACATCACTTAGATGATCACGTGTTCCATAAACAGGGATGGTAATGAGACTTCAGTGCCCAAGTCTGTTTGCATTCACTGTCATATTGGCACAAAGTGGTATCACTGTAATTATCTGGGCTAACAAGAAAGGAACATGGGTGGACTTAATTTCTAAGTGATTAACAAGTGCTGCCTGTGAACGCCAAGTGACATCATGGAACACTGCACAAACAAGAAAGGTTTGTGTACAGACAAGGGAGGGCCACATGCAAAAGAACTGGCACCAGGGGGTCTGAGGCACGGTCTCCTGGTGGTCAGGTTAACACAAACACCATCTCACACACTAATGTTGTTCTGAATGGTACTGATTACGCAGTGGTTTTGGGCTTTTCAAATTCAGTTTGGTTTTATAGTTGCATAGAAGTTTAGATATAATTTTACGCTTTTACAGTTTTGGACAAAATATAACTTAAATCAACCCTTAAATTTTTTTTCTTTACAATATGGCCAGGCATTAGTGAAGGGTAGGAAATGCTTGTGCTCTATGCCAGAACCGCGGTAGGAGCTGCCTGCAGCAGGAACCTAACAGGCAGCCCAGACCTGATGAGGATGTCTGGGAAAAGGAGAGAGTCTTGATTTTCCCCTCAAAGCTGGAAATACTTATTATTTATTGAGCACCTATTAGTCACTGTACTGAGTTCTTTACATGTGCTATGGACTGGATTGTCTCCCCAAAAATCATGTGCTGGAGCCCCAATGTGTGGTCTTTGGAGTTGGCACATTTGGGAGGTAATTAGGATTAGATGAGGTCATGAGGGTGGGGCCCTCAGGATGGGATCAGTGTCCTTCTAAGAAGAGACAGCAGAGAGCTTGCTGCCCTGCCTCTCTTTCTGAGTCATGTGAGGACGCAGCAAGAAGGCAGCTGTCTGCAAGCCAGGAGGAGGATCCTCACCAAGAAGTGAATGTGCCAGCACCTTGATCTGGAACCTCCCAGCCTCCAGAGCTGCGCGAAATACATGTTGTTTAAGCCACTGAGTCTATGGTATTTGATTACGGCAGCCTGAGCTGACTGATATACGATGTATCGATGTATCGTCTCAAACCCTCCTAACAACTTTGCAATGTAAACGCTATTTCCCCACTTCACAGAGGACGCAGCTGAGGCTCAGGGAGCTGTGTAACTTGCCCAAAGCACACAACTAGAAAGAGGAGAACGAGGATCAGCCTACAAAGGTTTGTGAATAAAGGTGCACGGATTTTTAAAAGACTGTCTACTTTCCAAGTCCTTATTATTAGGTGACAAGGGCTATTCCTATCATCTATGGTGAATGTCACACTGTTAATATCAACAGCAACCATTCCTAGTCCCACGTGGATGCTGTCTAAAAATGTCCTCAACTTTGTACCGATCTGAGGACCTTTTGGTACTAACGTGGTTGTTAACCAGGGTGAAGCTGATGGTTCAGCTCTAGTTACTTTAAATTCTGAGCATTGTTGAGCCTAATTTCTCTTCCCACTTGAAGAGTGTTGCTGTGCGAGCAGAAAATTCTATCTGCTCTGTGTCTTCTACAGCTGCACAGCTAACGCTCAGATGAAGGAGCTCAGCTTGGCGCTGAAGGGAGCTGGGGTTGCTGTCCCTTCTCTGAGCCCTTGTGATGAGTCTCCAGGTTACCAGCAGCTCATCCAGGCTGATAGACAGCATCACAGGTCAGTCTCGCAGACAGAAGCAACGAATGACTCCACCCCTTGTAGGTGTGTAGTGCTTCCAAGTCAGCAAAGAAAATTCACATCAGCTCATATGTACTTCTCATCAGGCGTGTATTCTCAACTTAGAGATGAGAAAACTGAGTTTCAAAAAGGTTAAGTGATTTGTTGAGGTTTTGAGCCCAGATCTTTGGACCGACTCTAGATCTAATGCTCATTTTTATTCTTCTATTGGTTCTCCCAAGCTGTGGAGTGTGGACCCCTCAGAGGCCATGTGTGCTTGCAAAGGAATCTATACCAGCATATGCTGGAATTACTAGGAATGTAAACTCCATGAGGGCAGGGTTCTCCAAGTGCTTAAGAGCTGGGGCTGTGCACCCAGAGTGCCGAATTCAAATCCCAGTATCCCTATTAGCTACCTGTGTGACTTGGGGCAAGTACCTTAACTTCTCTGTGCCCTAGTTTCTTCATTTAAAAAAAATGTATATTAATATGTAATAACTTATAATATTATCATCTACATTATAGAGTTTTAGGAATAAATTAATGAATACACATAAAACCTTTAACATAATGCTTAACACGAGTACAAAGAAAGTACTCAATATGTATTAACTATAATTATTATTGTTTACCACTGAATTATTCAGCATCTAGATTAGTGCCTGAAACATAGTGCTCCCTTCAAATTCTTTTTGGATGAATTAAATACATAAGTATTTTAACAGAGGATTCCAAAAATAAAATCATGGAGAGGGAATTCTTAAAGCATGTTTACTTTAAAAGTAAAAAGAAAATATCTCCCTGTCACAGTGACATGTAATCCTGAATTTACAACATTTCTAGATTACTTCAAATATCCAGAAGAAAATTAATTTCAAATTTCTTTGGATTTTAAAAAGCAATTTCACATCAGTGACTGGTACAATTGGATGGAGTACAGTAGCACCCATTCAATATTTGTTGTTGGTGATAAATACATGATTTTGTGTCTGTTTCAGGCAGGAACAAAGGAGAGGAGCAGATCACAGTTTCTGGAAAATAATTTCTGCAGAGACTTCGCAAAAGGAGCACAGAGGGCTGGTCTCAAGATGACTGATACTGTTTGAGTGTTTCTTGTTGAGCGCAGTCTTTATATGAGCTGAGGTAAACTATCCTGAGAATGGAATTTCAAGAGAGTTTTGTTTTTCCTTTCCTCGATCCAAGACCTCAGCTTTCATGCAGTAATTTGAGAATCAGGAGAGTGGAAGTACGCGTGGGTTTTCACCCAAGCAAGAGGCACCAGACAGGGCACACAGTGTATCTGCATGGCGCTGTACCTCAGTTTACCCAAAAAGCTCTTAAGTGGCAGCTCTCTTCAGAAGAGACCATAACCTTGGAGAGCCAGTGATCACAGGCACAAACTGCAGGCCAGCAGGCTGAGAGCATGTGAGCAACAAGCAACTTTTCTGATATCAAGAAATACTGCAGCTTGGGAAGTTTTTGTTCTATGGAATGGGATTTCTCTCTTTGCAATCAGCTTTGCGTCTCTTTTCTTATTAGACATCTGTGACTTTTATGAATTTACTTAGAAAATTACATTCTTGGAGCAATTGGAGTTCCTCTTTCCCAAATGGATTTGACCCTGCTACCCTCCCCCACTGGGAATTTTCCCTGGGACAGGTTTGCGAAAAAGCGCTCGGGGTCTTTTCAACACACGATGCCTGTTCACGAGGCACAGTTGTTTGTCTTCCACTTGGAATTCATCTCCATTGAGCCAGGAACAAAATCAAGGCAACAGCGGCTTTAAAATTCAGACAGGAACCTCTGCCCTTTTGACCTGGGAAACCAAGAGGAAGGTGAGGAGGAAGACGATAAAGCCAAATACCAGGAGGAGGTCTGGTATCTGCGCTTCTTATGTACCTTCCCTATTTGGCCAACCAAATTTTTTAAGGTAGAAGAGGTCTTTTTAAAGACTACTCATGAACACCAAGTGAGCCATGAGACACCCTGCTCCCACCCCAGGCAGGCTCCTTGTCATGAAATCTTTTTGCACAGATATAACTAAGGCATGAAGTTCCAGGAGAGAGGTAGGGGAAAGAAACTTTGCAAACAGTTGTGTCCTGCAGCCCTTCCAACAGAGACGTACTTTCCACCCTCAGATCTTCCATTTCCCACCTCTTCTCTCCCCTGCACATTTTCACATCTTTTGCTTCCTTCCTGTGTGGCTGCTTTGCCTCTTGCCTGTGTCTGGCTTGCTTTAACCTGCTCCCTCCTGCAAGGCTTCTTGCGTCCTTCCTCCTTCATCTGCTCTCCCCCCAGCCATCCCCTCGAAAATCAGTTTCGCTTCCTTCAAACCACTTTTGTCCCACTTCGTTCATTTCTACCATTCGTTCTCTGTAGGATTTTGAGAAACAGCGTCTCCTTCCTACGTGTGGTATCTGCGGCTACTTTACAAATTGGCGTTAGTAGTTCCAGGGGTTACACATCTAGCGTAACACATCTGGTGTAACTCATCCAGTTACACAACTAATGTCCCATTGACACCTGGGACTAAATTAGGCTAAAGTTAAATCCATCCCTTCCACCCCCAGTTCCTCTCACTCCCACTGTGGCTTCTCTGGTCCTCCTCCTCATCTGCCTGGACACCCGCAAACTAGATGCCTCCCTCTCCTCCTTCCCCCAAGGCCTACTGCTAACGCTGTACTGTCTTTGTCAAATGTTTTTCTCCCTCTCTGCTCCCATTACCCTAAATCAAGACTTCATCATCTCTCACCTGAACATTTTCATCCCCCTAATCCTGCTCTGGTACTGTCAGTTCCTTCTTGTTCCCATCAGACTAAAACACAGATCTGATTGCATCACTTCCCTTGCTTAAAAATCTTCAGTGGTGCCCTGTTCCTAAGGGCAGGTCCACATCCTACAGCAAGATATTCAAGGCCTTTCACCATCCGACTCAAACCTACTGTTCCAGCCCCATCTCCTACCACATGCTAGGCCTCGGTCGCCATGCCTTGAAGGAAAAATACTTTGTCTTAAGTTATTTTGTTCTATGATTGTAGCAACTGGAGCTTGTAGCCAGGGCCCCAAGCTGAAAAGACTCTGGCTCCAGACCCAGGTAAGCTGAGGTACGGCTGCCCTGAGTTGTCAGTCTGTGACCTAGCCAGGCCCCTAATACTAATTAGCTGCATGACCTCTGGCCAGCCCTCCCTTCCTCAGGCCTAGGCTCCCTCAGTAATACCATGAGGCTTAGATGACTTCAAAACTATCCTCCAGTATTAAAGATGATGGATAAGATGTGCGGACCCTCTAAGCCAGACTTCATGGGCTGTTACCTTGCTGCATCACTCAGTCCTAGCCCGAGCTTCTCAGTTCTGTCTGTCTGAAGCCATCATCCCATTTAGGGTGAGATCAGACCCTGGGAGAACTGACTCACACTGCCCAGACGGAGACAAGTCAGATTTGTACCAGAAAGCTCCTTTATGAATAAGCAGCAGCAAGGAAACCTCCATCTGCTATGCAGAACACCTTTTCCCTAGATTAATGATATATGCGTGTTAATGTATTACCTAGATGTTTTCCTTGGTAAGTTAAATTAGTTATCAAGAGATTGCTTGGGCATATGGATTCAGAGCAAGAAGGGCTCATAGTCTAGAGGCGAGCATTTCCAGGCCATGATAGGGCTGATGAAGTCCCTTTGTTTCATGTGTCTGTTAGGAGTGTTTGATTGCAAGCAACAGAAACTGACCCTGGCTGCATAAGGCAAGAAAGATGGATTATCGGGAGGATCATGAGTCGCTCGTGGAGGTCTTCCCTGATCATGAAATCTGAAGTGGGCTCCCCGGCTGGTCTCCATCACACCACCCTCCCTATTCTTTCACAGCACTTGTCTAGTGTGGAATTATCTTGTTTACTTGTTTGTCATCAGTCTTCCTCATTAGCTTCTCCATCCATGGGGGCAGGGACATTGTCATTCTTCCTTGTAGCTCTATCTCTGGAGCCTAGGACAGTGCCCAGCACACATGATATGATCAGGAATATTTGTGGGATGAATAAGTGAGTAGAAAGGAAGAGCTGAAAAATTAAGTCCTAGAAGTGACTGGAGACAGGGACAACCAGTCGCAGGAACTTCTGAACTTTTTTGGTAGGCATTATCACGAATGACTTAATTCCGAAGGCATTTGTCTCTCCATTTCTGCTCCAGGTCCACATGCCTAGGACAGAGAATTCTGTTGGCCCAAATGAGGACCACAGGCCCATCCCAGAGGCCGTGATGTTGGAGTCTTGCGATTGGCTGCAAAGCAGAGCCTCACATGGAAGGTAAGAGGGCCAATACTGAAAGAAATGGCTAGCCAGGCAGACATCCTCTGCATTCCACCATAGTGGTCACTTTTCTTAGAGACCTCTCAGTTGGATACAGCAATTCTGCTCCCTAAAGATGTCTCCATAAATGGTTGTTTGCCAAGCGTCACTTTTTTCTTGTCTCCAGGGGTTCCATCTAAGTGGGTTTCACCCACTCAAGAGTCTTACCTGCTGGAAGGAGACAGACACACTCGTTCTGCAGACGTGATCCATGTACTCTCAGCCTAGCATATCCCATACATCTTTCTATACATTTGTTTCTTATTTTCTAGCTTATGAATAAAACATACATCTACTTTACATTTGAGAAATGTGTGCTTTCACTTAACCCAAATTCTTTGTTTTCTGGAAACCCGCGTTTGGATTACTTTGTTGTGGCTAGCACTGTTAGTTGTCTACCCCAGCAGCCACTCAGGGCTGCAATTCATCCAGCCCCAGGGATGAATCATAATAGAAGCCTCTTACTCTTTTGCCCAAAATTGGACTTGAGGTGACATGTAAACCCAAATCTGGGCTGTGAGAAATAATGCAAAGTCTACTGAGTATTTCTAGAAATGTTTTCCTCCCTGATGAGAGAGTCACATGGAGAGAAGGGGTTTTGGCAGCTTTTCCTCCTTCTTCCTTCCTTCTTGATAAGGATGCTGTCATGCAGAGATATTATACTTGGAGCTGTGGCAGCCATCTTGCAAATACGAGGCAATAAATGTAAGGACAACATGTTGAAGATGGTTGAGTGGCAGAATGGAAAGGCCTAGGTCTTTGATTTCATTGTGAAGCACAGAAATCAACCCTGGATTTCGTAGGTAGATAACAGGTGTCCATATGGCTTAAACTACTCTTTGTTGGGCCTACTGTAACCTGCCATCGAAAGCATCCCTACCTGATTCCGACCTGTGACAAACAACTCTTTCTTGATCTTCACTCTTTCTCTTTGGCTTCATCACACTAGAGACGTTTCTCTTGCCTAGTAACAGGTGTTCTACTGACCATTAGCGTGAGACTAAGTCTGAGGAAGAGCCTAAAATTTCACTGTGTTCTGTTATAAACACTCTTTGCTATTTATGTCTGCTTCTTATAATGATCATTATGAATCTCTGCTTGAAAGAATACTATGCCTATTCATTCATAGAGATATTTTGTATATATAAATATATATTATCTAAATTTTTCATTCAATTTCACATTACAATTTAATAGACTCCAATCTGTTGTGATTGCAGAATTTCTATACAGAAGGGACTTAAAAGTTGCAATTAGATGGGAAGTGGGGTGGAGTGTTGAAACTGTATTTGCATTGTACTTTGAAGATTGAGAAGCATGCAATTGTCCATGTCATGGAATGGGAGGGGCTCAGGCAGCCTCTAGTACCCCATCTGCACCTTGTCACTACTATAGCTTCCACCCTTAAAACCAACTACCTAAGGATTTTAACTTCCCTCCTGGAAGTCAAGGTATCAGTTTCGAAGGTTTTACAGCACGGGCTTTCAAGATTGGAAACTTGATGGGCTAATATGACTTTACGTCTGCGTTGTCATCGATGCCGTCTAAATCACTTTACATTGCAACACTATGGATTATCGCTAGCATTTCACATAAAAAGGAATTCAGGCTCAGAAGGTTTAAGCGACTGCTCAAAACACGCAGCTAATCAGCAGAACCAGTCCTACAACCTTGGTCTCCTGACCTTCACCCTTCCCATTCCATCAAGTTATTCTCAGTTTAGGGATGGAGTCTTTAGGATCTAGAACAGTGTGGCTAAAAAGGAATGTTCCTGGTCCATTAAAAGGGGCCTTTTGAAGAGCATACCTTTTCCTACCAGAGAAGAGGAACAGAAAACCAGAGGATTTGGGGGGAAAAATGAGTTATCCAATCACTTAATGGATCTGGAAGGTAGCTGCCCATCAAACACTCAGCTCCATGTTATCACCATGTATTTCTCCAGAATATTAACTGCCTTGAGTCCCATATTTACCTAACTGATGCTGACCAGTCTTAACCAGAATAAGCACATCAGGAGGAAATTCAGATCTCTGAGCAGAAAGGAGAAGAGATGGGTACGTCCTACACGTCCACCTGTACGAGTGGTTTGGAGGATGATGTTTCTACTCCCTCTAGAGGAGTGTGATCTGAGAGAAGGGTGCTGTGCCCCAAAGAAAGGGAAGAGGGTCTGCAGGAGCAGGGTGGCAGTCCAAGTGAGTGGAGGGTTTCAAGTCAAAGGCAGCACTGGGTTTTCCAAGCCCAAAGGGAAACCAAGCTCCAGAAGAAACACGGAAAGTTAGAACAGGGCCAGAAAGGGAGCAGAGGGGAAAGAAAGCAAAAGGAAAACTCATGTTGACAGACTGACAGACTGAAAAGCTTTATACATAAATGTGAAGAGAAGGAGATTCTGACTTCTCAGCTCTGGGCCAGGGTAGTGATGTAATCAGCATAAGTGAGACATAGTGGCCTGGCCAGCATGCCCAGAATGCGGGCCGAGGGCACCTGGGTTATTCCAGGTTGCCATGGTTTTGAGCCAAAAGTAATAAAGCCAGGCAGGGAAGGCAGGAGGCCTCCTGCCTCCAGGATGTCCGTGCACACTCTGAGGTCCAGGACAATGGAGATTTGTTCATTCCCTTACTGTGTTGGCCAGTGAGCAGAAGTAGCATGTGAGTATTTTTTCTATAAAATCTGGAATCAGACAGACCAGAGTTCAAATCCATTTACTTGCTGTGTGGCTTTGGCAAAGTGACTTAACCTCTCTATGCCTCACCACCTTCATCTGTAGGCTGATCAGAGCACCTAGTTGATAAGGTGGTGTGAGAATTAAATAAGATGTATTCTGAAAGGTGCTTAGTCTAGTATCTGATACGTAGTAAGAACTCAATCTTAACCTATTCTTTTTTGTAAGAAAGATATCGAAGTAAACAGTGAAAGAATAAAAGTAGGAGAGTGGTAAACATTGATTTTATAGGTGCAAAAAAATGCATCCAATAAAGAAACGGGAAAGGAGTGAAGACGAAGAATAGGATCTGGACCATCAGTAACGGAAGGAAAAGCTGACGGAGTCATCTCAGAAACTTTCACCAAGGCAACTTTTCGTTTGGATTGGATTAGGCTCAGGTGAGAAATTCTGAACTCTCTAACGACCACCTGAAAAAAAAACCCAAAACACTAATGACACAGATTTCCAAATAAGTGCTCCCCTGTGGAGATAATTTCTTTCTTATAAAAACAATTATGACCTTTTTAATACCTCCAGAAAGGGCTGTACCACTTATGAACTGTACGACCCAGGGCAAGTTAGTAAACTTCCTCACATCTTCTTTTCCTCAATAATAAAATGACGAGAATAACAGTATCGACTTCATAAGGTGGCTGTGAGGATCAAAGCGGGTAACGTGTATAAAGATCTTAGAAAAGAATTAGCAGCTACAAAGTGTTGGCCCCATTTGTCCTTGACTACAAGAGCCATCCCCACGTAGTGTGCAGCATTACCCCCCAACCCACTCTCCCAGCATCCAATAATAGCCACATTTAATATTTTGTATACATTCTTCCAACCTTTTCCCATGCACACATAATCATCTAAACATTCATTTGTTTCTCACAAAAGGGACCATTCTGTAATGTTTTCTTATGATCTGCTTTTCCATCTCGCTACAGATGGTGAAGCTCTTCCCATCTGTCAGCCTCCACCAACTTCAGGATCATCGTCATCCTCTCTGGGGGTTGACCCCGGGTCTCTGCACAGGGTCAGTCCCAGTTTCAGCCGTTTCTTCTCATTTCCTGCTTCTTCTTGCTCTCCCAGCTGTGCCCTGCACCTTTGCTCACTCACCTGCTGCTCCCTCCCTGGTCCTCCAGGCTCCCCCTGCCCTGGGCCCCCCAGTGTAGTGCAGCTTCTCCAAAGGAGGGCTCGGTCAGGAAAGTTTTACTTCCTTTTATTGCTTACCTCTCCATTTTCCAAAATAGCACCAACCAAGGCTGTGTGTGCTTAACAGGCTTTTCCAAAGGGTGAAAAATAAGAAATAAAATGTTGAGAGAAAAAACCAAAATTTGTTGTTAACTCTGTTTCTTGGGTCCAAGGGAGAGAAAAAAAATACACCCTTCATAGGAAATTCCTTCATTGGCGCACCCCAGTCCCTTTCTCGCCCCCCACTTTCCAGGCTGGAAAACAAGTTCCCGCCTGGAACTTCTCCTGGAAGTTCTCCTCGTTACCCTCTGCCACGGCCACACCACGACCCAGGCAAACTGGAAACCGTCAGGCGAAATTCAACCATCAGAGGTGGTTTGGCCAACAAGGTGCTTAAAATTTTCTTTTGAACAAGTTGTCAACGTTTTCAAAACAGGTTTTACATACACACCTAGATGCCTGGCCTCTCTCAAATGATGGAAAGCTCTGGCAACCTTGAGCCCACGTTGCTGTATGGCAACAATTTTGGAGCTGAGTTCTCTTGCTCCACAGAGGTGAAACATGTGTCTGCCAGGTGGCCCTGGGCCCCACTAGTTTCTATCACATGACACTGGGTGCCATCATTTGTTTATTTACCTGCCTGGCTCCAATAAGCATTTGAGTCCCAGTGGGGAAAAAAATATGCTATCAGCTCCCCACACTCACTGAGAACTTGCCTTAGAATCTTCCTCTCCACCCAGATGACTGTCACTGTCTGGGTGATTTCAATGTCCCGAAGGCCTGTCCACATCCCACCTGAGGCCAAGCCAGTTGCATGGAAGCAATCTCCTCTGGGCTAGTGTCCGGGAAGGAGGGTCCTTGGGGAGAGGGTAGGCCTGAGGGAATCTGAATAGCAGGATGGAAAGGCAGAATCAGTGTTGGGAACGGTCAAAGCCATTTGGGGAAGTGGAGTAGACCACACGCAGAAATCCGAGGAGACAGACGAAGGCAGAGGTGAAGCTGGCGAAATCGGTGGCTGGGAGAGTTAGCGGAGGCAGGACGGGGCGTTCAGAATTAATTCCTGGGACAGGGCTTCTAAGGTTTTCCCCATTTTATGTGATGCCAGCAAGGTCACGGGAACAGAAGCGTTTCCACACAGTTGTGTGGGGTGGCCCTCACCTCTGTTGTCCTTGGGCAGCCCATTTATGTCACTACATCCTGGGCATTTGCATTGTCTGGCAGTGCTCTCTGTCAGAAATCTTAAACTCTAATCTCGAGTCTTCAGATCACAAATGTCTAGCCTTTCAGCTCTCTTATTAAGGACTCAATCCAAGTCAACTAACCCTCTCAGCTTCACTTCCTTCCTGCCCAGACTAGATTCCACCGGTTATCAGTTTGAACTTAGGTGCTCTGTTCCTTAACTACTTTCTCTTCTAACACCTTCCCTCTAGTCCGCCAACCTTCACTCAATAGATAACTCCCTCTCCACCCTGCACTGGGTCACTGAGTGCTGTGGAGCCAACCCATGCCTCACCCATCGCCCAACTTCACGAAGCCTCCTACCGCACTAAGACAGGCCCTTGAAATGTTCCCGCTACCCTGCCTCCAGCTTGCCTACATCCGCACCCATCTTATCTCTGTCCCTCCCCAGAGTCCTTGCCCCTATTCTTGAGACCCCATCTTTTCTTACCTCCTCTAGGACTTTGTTCATTCAATAATCCTTTCTGTCTCCTATATCTTCAACTTGCCCTTCTCTCCTGAGTCCCGCTCAGCCCCTAAGCATATCCACATTTCTCCCATCTTTGAAGAAAATGCCTGGGAACTTCAGTGGAAATGACTACAAAATGATAACATTCAGGGTTCTAAGGAAGGAAGGAGAGAAATCAGCAAGATAAAGAAAACAGGCTGCAGGAAGGTGCAGTTCTTCGAGCTCAGGGTTTTGGCAAGAAAAAGCCAATGGGAACGAAATCTGAGGGACAAAGGGTCTGAGTGAACAGGATGCCCTTTTCACATCATATACTAAATTCGTCATAATACCCTTCTGGTGTATAGGGCTGCATAGTTCACATGCAGTGTTTCATCCAATTCTCACTCAGTCCAGTGAGATAGGCATGGGTGGGTGGGGAGTGGCTTCGAGGGCTCCAGGAGGTGCTGGCACTGAGCTGGGGTGGGGCCGGATATGCACCACAAGAAAGAAGGGGAAGGAAATCCCTAGTGGCTGCAGCCAGTGGGGTGAATGGGGGAGGTGCTGGTGCAATGGCAGGAGAGATCATTCACATGGAAAGGACGCAGCTAACCGGGGTTTCCTTGGACCTGGGAGTGCCAATAGAAAGAAACAAATTCATCTTTAACGAAGACCATGGGAAACTATTGAAGGAAGAACAGGATGCCATTATGAGAGGTTTGTGTGACAATAAAGTAAAAATCTAGTCCTCAGTCTATTAGATGAAAAGAAAGGTCCCAAGGAACCAGCCCCCTCAGAGAAATGTTGAAACAAAAGGGCAGTGTGAATGACCACGAAAGTACAGACTTTATAAAAAGCATGCCACTGCCATCTAACCAAAACAGATGTCCCTCTAGAACAAACTCTGGAGGTGAGGCCAGGAGGCTTAACTTACACGCTTTCCCTGGCCATTTACCAGCTGGGTGATCTGGAGCCTCCTATGCCTCCATTTTCATCTTGATAATGCCACCGCCCAGGCCCCTCAAAGATGTGGCAGGAGTCAAATATGACAACACATGGGAAAGTGCTCTGGGAATTACAAAGTCTTATGCAAATGTAAGCCATTGCTGTTCACTGTGACTGAAACTGCTCAAGGAGGCTCAAGCGAGCCACTGTACTCAACTAACAGGGCCAATGTGTCTGGATTATGAGGATGGTGCGAGTAGAGACAATGCTAATGGGAAACGAAACTCTGAAGACTGGCGGGGGAGGGTGGGGAGAACGAAGAGCTCTTAAAGATGCACAAGGGAATTGCCATCTCCACCAAAAAAATAAACCCAGATCTTTCAAGGTTGACGCTGGCAGGCGACTCTCCACTGGGGGTTCCTTCTCAGCCACCTCAGAGGATCACTGTTAGATTTTACTGAAAGAAGACTACAAAGTTCTTACAAGATGAAATCTCTATCTTGTACAAAGGGAAAGGATGACTCCAGTAATTACAATTCATCCACCCATCTAGAGAAGAAGCTGTATCAGAGGGTGGAAAGAGCAGAGACTTTGGATGCTGGCTGATCTGGGTTCACATATGCCCCTTGGTAGCTATGTGGTACTGCATTCATGGCTCAGTCACTCTCTATCCATCAAATGGGGCTGATACTGTTGATTTCATAGGGTGAAATTAGATAATATGAAAAAGCCCTCAACATTACGATGAGTTCAACAGTTCCTGGGATGCTGGGTAGTAAAGAGTGAGGTTCTGTTGTGAGCAAATTTTCGTGAACCAATTTACTTTCTGTCTGGAAAGGGAATTCATACATTTGGAACAGCAGTTCTCAACTTGGGGTTGGTTTTGCCTCCCAGGGGACATTTGGCAATGTTTGGAGACATATGTGATTGTCATAATTGGGCAGGAGATTGCTACTGGCATCTGGTGGATAGGGTCAATGGATGCTGCTAAACATCCTACAATGCACAGGACAGCCTCTTAGAATCAGGAATTCTTTGGTTCCAAATATCAATAGCACCAAGGTTGAGAAACCCTGGTCTGGCCCAAAGCTGGACCTTTATTATTCCTTCCACAGTATCTAGTCAATAAGCCAAGTGAACTCAATGGCCTGTGTGGAGTTTTTCACGCTCTGAGGCGGTCAGTGAAGGGAAATACTCACTGGTGACTCCAATGTGCTAGTTTAGGGCTGTTAACAATCTTTGTCTGAGGCTGGAGGAATTCATTCAGAACGTGTTTATGGGTCACAGCGGACACCGAGTTTGGTGGATGTTAATGTTATGGAGGAGGGAAACTGTGTGCTAAGTCACCCCAACAAACAAGAGAAGCAGTTTTCCAAACGCAGAATGGAATCCTCATTGGGGAAAAATTTAGTGAGGCTTATGGGTCATGGAAGTGACCTGAAGGCCACTGAGGACTAAAATTTAAACACGGCCTGTGGTTGAGACTGGGAGATACAAAGATTGAGACAGAATCCTTCAGCGTTCCTCCGACCGAGCAAGGGCAATTTAAACTACTCGGTGTATGGCTTTGCTTTTTGAAAGAGATATGAAGAAATCCACAGCAAAACCACAACAAAAGCTGGAAAACGAAAAGCGTTCTGAAAACAGGCAAAAGGATTTTTGGGGTTTGGGTTTTTTAACGTGGAAAAGAGAGGACTGAGTGTGCATGGATTTGAACAAGATTATCACAAGGAGAAAAATGGCCAGCTGTTTTCCATCTTCATAGAGGAGCAAATTATAGGAAATGGGCTGAGATTGCTGCACAATGGTGGTTATGAATACGAAGCATTTCCTAATTGGACCCTGGAACAGACTTCAGAGGGAGACAGTTCAATTCCTGTTACTCAAGTTTGCTAAAAATAGGTTAAGCATGGACCTGACCACAGACAGGGGACTGGACGTGATGACTTCTTGAGCCCCCTGGTTTTACCATTCTTTTTGCTTATGTCTTCACAAGGCACAGCTAATTCACTGATGAGCAAAAAATTCAGTTGTTTCACTGTATGGCCTGTGTAAGGTAGTTTCCTAAGCAAATCATTTGATGGATTTTCATTGATTGTATTATTCAGTTGACTGGTGGTTTTAGAGTCATTTTGACATAGCCTGTAATTTTATAACATTTGTTTTACTCATTGAGCTTGGACACGAACCTATAAATTATATTATGCTTATGGGTCATCGAGTCAGCCCTGTATTGATCATGTTGAGTAGCTCAGTTCCATGAGTCACTGGGTTCTTTAATGCTGATACCAATACACACTCTGAAGCAGTGTGAACCGGTCATTCAGACCAGAGAAAACAAGGTGAGAGAATGTTTCCAAGCTTTCGCTTTGCTCCAAGGGTGTGCTCTTCATCTGCAGAGTGTATTATTTTCTTAATGTTGAAGCCAACATCTGAGTTTGAATGTGGCAGGCGAGGGTCCGGAAAAGAAGGTGCGATTTTCCTTTAACTTTTTTTTTTCTTTCTTTTTTCCTTTAACTTTTTTCTGCTTTCACCCTGAGTGGGAGCAGGAACAGAGACTGACTTTGTCATCCATTGAGTTTTTAGCTTCTCTGCTAAAAGATGTTCCTTGTAAATGTTCACATTAGAGGTACCAGTAATCAATAGTTCCCTCGTGTTCTCAAAAGGTACAGAAAATTCGTAAAATCATTGATGTGACTACAAAATGGTGCTGATTCTATAAGAAATCAACCTTGTCAAGACAGAATTCTACACAAGGTCCTGTTGACCTGGTTTTGTCCCTGTGGCAGGCTTGATAATAGCTAATCCGCCCTTCTGCCTGTGAGTTTTAGCCAGACCCATCACTGTTTCACTAAAGACTAAATTTCCTAGCATCCTTTGCATTAGGGTGAGGTAAGGAATAAGTTTTGACTGATGGGATGCGGGCAGAAGCGATTTGGGCAGAAATGATGTGTGTGCCATGTCTGGTCCACCACCTTAAAGGGAAAAGATAACACCACCCTCCATGTTTCCCTTCTCCTTTTCCTATAGACTGGGATGCAGAAAAGATGGCAGGACTTGGAGCTGCCATCTATGAGGTGGAAGTCATCTCTTGAGAATAATGGAGAATGAAGATGAAGAATCCAGTTATCATGGAGCCACCACATTAGCCTTAGACCATGTATGCTTTGACTGTTACAGGACAGAAAAATAAACTTTTATTTGTTTAAGGTACTATTGTTTTGACTTTTGTAACAGTAGCCAAACCAGTACCCTAAGTAATATCCTAACACTTTGGGCACCAGAATCTTAACTTTAGTAATTTAGGTACTTTTTCATTCAGTAGAAAATATATGTATTGTTTGACATAGAGATAGAGAGAAAGAGAGAGAGAAATAATACACACATACAAACAAAACAATACTTGAGATTTATCATCTAGGGACTTAAGATCACCAAAGAATTGGTTGTAAAGAACTCACCCCACACTCTGTAATGTGAACTATGTACAACTTGCTTTATGTTTCTGTATATAATGAACTAATAGAGAGCGACTGATAATGAGCCTTCCAGTGAGGTGGTGCAGAGCACATGCTCGGGAGCCAGGCGGCCCAGCTGAGCGACGAGGCCCAACCTCTGAGTGTCCAGCTTTCCCCATCTGTACAAAAGGGGGTAACAATTATTTCTACCCCTTTAAGATGTTGTGAGGATTACACGAGATTGAACAAAGCACTGAGAACACTGCCTGGCACATACTAAGCACTGAATAAGTGTCCACTACAACAATACTTATTCATTCCTCTTGGCCAGTGATAGCACTAAAGAAATGTGGCTGAGGGACTAGTCCCAGACTGCTCTTGATCAGCTTGCGTGTTTCGCACATACGAGATGTCTGCTGCAGAATGTTGACTTCCTGCCTCAAGTCCCTTATGAGAGAGTCCCAATCTCTGTTTATGCACGTGCTTCAGGTACCATCTGAACTACTGTATCATTGCTCTCTTTAAGTTGATTTAAAAAGGAAGCTTGAACAATAGCTGTGAATGTTTAGATATAGCTGCAGCCTTCTGTCCCTCTCATTGGAGCTGTCTTATCTGGATTCTCTTTGCTGGGGACGAGGTTGTAATTATCCTCTCTCCAGTGCCCATAGTCCTCTATACTGGTAACAACTGGGGCTTGGAGAGGCAGATTTACTGAGAAATGAATGGAGCTTAACTTTCAGGGCCCCCCATTTCGTTGAGCCCCTGATAAGGCTCCAAGGGTTCCCCTTCAGGGTTACAGGGGCCAATGTATGAGGCATGGAGCTGACCCCAGACTAAAGGTCACCCCTTGCCCTGGTGGTGGTGCTGGGGCTGCGAGTGGGATGAGCTGGCTGCTTATACCACATTCACATCCACCAAGCCCCCAGGAGCCACCTAGCCCCAGTGGACCTCGTGGAGCATTCCAATGCTATCTTTGATCCTAAGAAGAAAGGTGTGAACAAGATGCTGCTCTGCTCTCCGCTCAATGGCTACTGCGACCAGGCTTCATGGCCACCCCAGGACTGGTAGGAGCAAGAACCCAGCCAAGTTGAACCGGCTGCTATGGCAGCTGCTGTCAAGGATACTGTCTGGGCAAGCGACCGTAAGAGAACGCTGCAGGAGGAGCATTGTCCACAAAGGATCCTGAAAGGCAAAGAAACTTTTCTAACCCACCAACATTAAGAAAAAGAAATCACCAGGAAAAGGAAAGAGAGGATCATCCTCCTGTACTCTATAGATAACCATGTTACAACATTGTTACCATATGGAGAGGTAAGAGAGTAAGCAATCAAAACTCTAGGGAAAAATAGCATTATCAAGGTATCTCAGATAGTTAATAAGTAAAATATTATTTTAATGGAATTTGCGGTGTTTGCAGTATATGTCAACTTTTTAAATTTTGTAAATACTCATCTCAAACCTAAATTTGTATTTGTCATTTTGTTCTCTTTTCCTTAAAGAGGGTCTCCAAAGTTGGGTAAGCCGCAGGACCCACCACACCTGGATCTTGCCCCAGAAAGGAGTTTATACCCACTTTGGTGAGAAGAGCACTTCTTGGTTGGCGTTTTAGATGAAGATAGACTGACATGTCACATGACACTTTCTGGGCAATGCCATTAATCAGTCCCCAGAAGCAGGAACTCAGGCATCCCTGGAGAACCAGCTGATGCCCAGGTTGGGGTGCATTATATGCATGTTAGAAATTAATCTCCAAGAGGTGATGAGAGTGAGCTGTGTGTTTTCTTTCCTTTCCTTGTAGTTCTTTTTCTATACATCATAAATGTGCACAGTTACTTCCTGTCTCATTGTAACTCAAAAATCAAGCAAAAAATATTTCCTTTCCTTTTTGGGCTGTCTGTTCTCAAAACCTCAGTTGGGCACGTTGTAGTTGCACTGAGCACAGTGACTATGATCTCCCTTCTGACGTTGTCTGGGAAAGTCACGATCCCATGATCCCATTCTCCCCACCCCCTTCTCGTGTTCTGCTCCATGGAGAATTGTTGAGCGGAGTAGAAGAGTTCCATTTCTAAACCAAGCCTAGTGAATAGGCTAAGTATCTGGTGACAGTCTCGGCTAATTTTATCAAGTCCCCTTCCCTGGGAAAAGAAACTGGAGGGGGTGTAGGAGGAAGTGAGGATGGACCAATGGCGGAGATAAGGATGAAGCCTACTTGTTGCAGATGGGGGAATTAGCCATGAAAGTATGTAGTTCTTCAGTACGACCCAGTCCAAGACACAGAACCTCTCATTTGAACCTTCACGACAGCTTGAGTTCCTCGCATCCAGGCTTGCCACCACATCCCCAAGCATAATCTCCACACAAGAGCCAGGGTTATTTTCTATAATCAGATTATATCACCCTTTTGCTTAAAGCCCTCCACTGGCTGCCCTTTGCAATGAAAATAAAAGCCAGACTGCATTGTGGCCCATAAGACCTTCCATGACGTGAAGACTGCTTCTGCTGCTGCTCCGCCCACCTTCCGCCATGACAGCCTCATTCCCTAGAACCCCTGGCCCCAGGCCTGCCCACGCTTTAGCCACCCTTCCTTCCTTCCTTCTCCCTGCTCCCCTTCCCTCCTCTTCTCTCTCTCTCTTTTTCTCTTTCTTTCAATATAACAGCTTTAATGAGATATAATTCACATACCGTACAATTCACCTATATAGAGTGTGCAACTCAATGATTTTGAGTATATTCACAGATTTGTGCAACCAGCACCACAATCAACTTTAGAACATTTTCATCACTCTGCAAAGAAACAACCTGTTAGCTATTACTCCCCATTTGCCCCGCAGCCCTCCGCAACCACTAATCTACTTTCTATCTTCATAGATTTGCCTATTCTGGACATTTCTGTAAATCAAATCACACAGTGTCTGGTCTTTTATGTCTGCCAACTCTCATTTAGCTTGATGTTTTCCAGGTTCATTCATATTGTAGCATATATCAGTACTTTACTCCTTTTTATGCTCAAATAATGCTGTATTATATAGATATACCACATTCAGTTGATGGGCATTTTGGTTGTTTCCACTTCTTGGCTATTACAAATAATGTTGCTATGAACATCTGTGTCTACTTTTTTGTGTGGACATATGTGTTCAATTCTCTTGTGTGAATACCTAGGATCAGAATTTCTGGATTATACAACTCTATGTGTAACATTTTGAAGAACTGCCAGACTCTTTTCCAAAGTGGATGTAGCACTTTACATTCCCACCAGTAACCAACATTCTAATTTCTCCACATCCTCACCAACACTTGTTATTATCTGGTTTTTTTTTTTTGATAAGTCATCTTAGTGGGTATGAAATCATTGTGGCTTTGATTTTAATTTCCATCATGCCTAACAGAGGTGTGCATCTTCTCTTGTGCTTATTGGTCATTTGTATATCTTCTTTGGAGAAATGTCTGTTCGGATCCATTTTGTAATTGGGTTGTTTGTCTTTATGTTGTGCAGTTGTCAGAGTTTTTTATATATTGTGGATACTAGCCCCATATAGGACATATGAATTGCAAATATTTTCTGTTATTCTGTGGATTGTCTTTTCATTTTCTTGATGGTGCCCATTGAGGCACAAAAGTTTTAAATTTTTATGAAGTCTAATTTATCTATTTTTTCTTTTGTTGCTTATGTTTTGGTATTATGTCTAAAAAGGCTTTGCTTAACTTAAGGTCATGGAAATTGACTCCTACATCTTCTTCTGTGTTTTAGAGTTTGGGCTCTTCCATTTAGGTCTATGATTTCTTTTGAGTTGATTTTTTAATATGGTGTGAGATGGATCCAGTTTTATTCTCTTACATGTGGATATCCGGTTGTCCAGCTCCATTTGTTGAAAAGACTGTTCTTTCCCCATTGAATTGTCTTGGCATCCTTAGTCACACGGCTTTCTATTTCCCAAATAGACAAGCAAATTCCCACCTCAGGGCCTTTGCACCGTTAGTTTCCTTGGAATGGAACACTCTTTCTCTGATTTTCACTGACTGGCTCCTTCTCATGCTGCAGGTCTCAGCTCAGAGAAGCTAACCCTGAACACCGTGTCTAAAGTAGCCCCCATCTCCCATCCCCCAGCTATTCTCCATCCTTATTTTATTTTCTTCTTAGTACCTAACACGACCTGAATACATCTAAGTTTCTAACAGAGTAGAGTTCTTTAAATCCTTTAAGTGGATAGGTAGATTTTCAAATCAAAGTAGTCCAGGAGTAGATAGTAGATACTGAATTTAGAAACCAAAGATTCACTTAACTGTTGTGTGTCTGTGTTTGGGGGGTGGGTGGGGTGTGACTGTGAGGAGGGCCTGTGGATGAGAGTGAGAAACGAGTGGGGGCGTTCCAGGGCAGTCTGCTTGAACATCAGAATCAAGAAGCTATTCCTTAACATTGGTCTTGGCAATGATTTTTTGGACTTTACACTAAAAACACAGGCAACATAAGCAAAAATAAACAAGTGGGAACTGCATCAAACTAAAAAGTTTCTGCACAGCAAAGGAAATAATCAACACAATGAAAAGGCAACCTATGTAATGGGAGAAAATATTTGCAAACTATAGATCCAAAAGAGGGTTAATATCCAAAATATATAAGGAACTCATACAATTCAATAGCAAAAAAAACAAATAGCCCGATTTGAAAATGGGCAAAGGACTTGAATAGACATTTTTCCAAAGAAAGCAAACAAATGGCCAACAAGTATATAAAAAGATCAAGCAACATTACTGATCATCAGGGAAATGCAAATCAAAACCACAATAAGATATCACTTTACACCTGTTAGGATGACTATTCTCAAAAAGTCAAAAGATAACAAATGTTGGAGAAGATGCAGAGAAAAGGAAACCCTTGTACACTATGGGAACATAAATTGCAACAGCCATTACGGAAAACAGTATGGGGGTTCCTCAAAAAATTAAAAATAGAAATACCATAGGATCCAGCAGGAGTATGTATCCAAAGGAAATAAAATCACTATCTTGAAGAAATATTTGCATTCCCATGTTCACTACAACATTATTCACAATACCCAAGATAAGGAAACAACCTAAGTGTCAGTCGACAGATGAATGGATAAAATATGCTATGTATATATATATAACGGAATATTATTCTGCCTTGAAAAGGAAGAAAATCCTGTCATTTTCAACAACATGAGTGATCCTAGAGGGCATTGTGCTAAATGAAATGAGCCAGACACAGAAAGACAAATACTACATGATCACACTTACATGTGGAATCTAAAAAAAAAAGTTAAATTCATAGTAACAGAGAGTAGAACAGCAGTAACCAGGGGCCGGGGCAGGGGGGGCGGTGGTGAAGGGGAGAGGTTAACCAAAGGGTCCAAATTTTTAGTTATAAGATGAATGAATAAGTTCCAGAGACCTAATGTATAGCGTGGTGACTATAGTTAATAATAATGTATTACACACTTGAAATTTGCTGAGAGTAGATCTCAAGTGCTCTCACCACACACAAAAATGATAACTAACGTGAGGTGATAGATATGTTAATTAGCTTCATTGTGGTAATCATTTCACAATGTATATGCATATCAAAACATCAAGTTGTACACTCTAAATATATACATTTTTATATGTCAATCAGATCTCAATAAAGCTGGGGAAAAAAAGAAAATCATTGTTTGGTAACTATCATAGTTGTAATTGATTCGGAAAGAATCATCAATTGGATTCTAAAATTAGTAGGTAAAAGTGTGTTGAGGAAGTATCTGCCACAAATTACTTACAAATTACAAAGAAAAATATAGTTATTGTACAGTAGAGAGACCCGGCAGACACTATCTTCATGATCAAAGTTAATATCACAGAGAATGAAACAAATCGACGTGATGTGTCTCATGTTAGGACCCACGGAAAAGAAACAGTATCACTTCCGTGGTATTGCTGCCAAAAATACACTACCTGAATCTAATCATCAGGAAACCTCAGACAGACTCAAATTGAGGAACATTCTACAAAGTAACTAGTCAGTACTCTGAAAATTTATTAAGGTTATGAAACAGAATCTGAGGAACACTTACAGATTACAGAAGGAGACTAATGATAGGTGATAACTAAAAGCAATTTGTGATCCTAGACTGGATTCTGGACCAGAAAAATAAATGGTTTTTGCTATAAAGGAAATTATTGGGACAATTGGTGAAATTCAAATAAGGACCCAGTTGCCTAGTGGTTAAGTCTGGTTCACTCCACCTCGGCAGCCTGGGTTCAGTTCCCAGGTGTGGACCTATACCGTTTGTCTGTCAGTGGCCATGTGTGGTGGCGGCTCACATACAAAAAAAAAAAAAAATGAGGAAGATTGGCAACAGATGTTAGCTCAAGGTGAATCTTCCTCAGCAAAAAAAAAAAAAAAAAAAAAGAAAGAATATTATACCAATTTCAGTTTCCTAATGTGAAAACTGTACTGTTATCACACTGTAAAAGAATGTCCTCATTCTTGGGGAAATACATACTGAAGTATTTAGGAGTAAAGGGGCATATGTCTGAACTTACTCTCCAATGGTTCAGAAAAAATAACACACACACACACACACACACACACACATGCACAATGACAGAATGACACAAACAATCAGGTAACTGTTAACAATTGAAGAATCTGGATGAAGAGCATATAGGAGTTCTTTGTATTCTTCCTGCAACTTTTCTATAAGGTTGAAATTATTTCAAAATAAAAATTTCCAAAACTAAAAGAGAAGATAGGTATCTCATGTCTCCCAAATCCCATTCAGGGATCTCCTCTTTGGGCATTCCACAATGGATGGAAGATTTATGATTACTTGGTAGAAATGGATTGATGACTGATTGATTGGCAGAGTGCTTTACTCCTTGTCTTTCAAGTCTTACGGGATTTTTAGAAAAGCAGCTACAATACGATTTATAAAGATAAAGTTTTGGAAGGTTTTTGTTGAGGAAGATTTGCCCTGAGCCAACATCTGTTGCCAATCTTCTTCATTTTTTTTTTTTTTTTTTTTTGGTATATGAGCCACCACCACAGCATGGCCACTGACCAGATGAGTAGTGTAGGTCCACACCTGGGAACCGAACCCAGACCACTGAAGTGGAGCACACTGAAATTAACCACTAGACCGCCGGGGCTGGCCTTAGTTAAAGAGTTTAATTTAAAAGTTAGATCCTTGGACAAACAAACATTGTCCAAGGATCAACAAGGAAGCAAAAATTTGCTAATAGCTGACTACAGGCTGGAACTGAAAGGACCAGTCCTTCCTCCAGCGGAGTTTATTGCAACTGTTGTAAAATGGCATCACGGCCCAGAGGTTGCTGTGAGCAGGAATGAAAAGGCAGCTGAGAACAAGGAGCCTCATGAGACCCTGAAATTTAATACTGTTAATTAGAGACTCTGGGTATGGTTAATACCAAAAATGAATAGGTGCTATTTTGCACAAAAAACTTTTTTTAAAGAAAAAATAACATTTATTTGCAATATAAACAAAGTCCTGTTGCTGGTTTGGAATGTATATGTGTGTGTGCGTGTGTGTTTAGGGTCACAAATTTTCCTTCGTAAGATTATAAAGCAAAACTGGTCACTCTCTTGGCATATCCTCATTCATACAAATCTGATGCATGTTTCTAGATTTTCCTTTTTAAAAGTAAAAAAAGAGAGAGAAAGAGAACCATATACAGCATGGATGCTTTTTATCACTTTCTCGACTGTAGCAAGATTTTAATTTCGCTGCCTTAAAGAATCCCTGAAAACAACCCCTGTGTGGTAAGATGCAGTGGAGGCAGAGTTTCATATATTACTTTTACTTAAAATATTCAGATTATATGAGAAATTTTGAAAAATTGTTATATAAAGCACCTTTCCCACATACTTCCAGTTGCCTTCATTTAACTTTTTTTCTAAATCAATAATCTCTGATATTAGTTTTGAGTTAATGCTCATATCTACGTAAACCTGAACGTTGTACTTCCATTTTCTTTTCACGTGAAACTTGTAATTATATATCATATAAATATTTTTTCTCATAGATGGACCTTGAAGGCATTATGCTAAGGCAAATGTCAGAGAAAGATAAATACTGTATGATCTCACTTATATGTGGAATCTAAAAAAAAATCAGGGGCCGGCCCCATGGCTGAGTGGTTAAGTTCGCACACTCCATTTCAGCAGCCTGGGGTTTCACTGGTTGGGATCCTGGGTGCGGACATAGCACTGCTCATCAGGCCATGCTGAGGCGGCGTCCCAAGTGCCACAACTAGAAGGACCCACAACTAAAACATATGCAACTATGTACTGGGGGGATTTGGGGAGAAAAAAGCAGAAAAAAAATAAAAAATAAAAAAAAGATTGGCAGCAGTTGTTAGCTCAGGTGCCAATCTAAAAAAAAAAAAAATCAAAACCAAACTTATAGAAAAGGAGATCATATTTGTGGTTAACAGAATACCAGAAGCAGGGGGTCAGGGGTGGAGGGTGGCGCAGATTGGAGGAAGGTGATCAAAAGGTACAAACTTCCAGTTATAAGATAAATAAGTAGTACGGATGTAATGCACAACATGACGACTATAGTTAGTGCTGTACGATATACAGTCCTGCATCGCTTAATGATGGGGAGACGTTCTAAGAAAAGTGTCATTTGGTGATTTCGTCGTTGTGTGAACATCATAGAGTGTGCTTACACAAACCTAGATGGTATAGCCTACTACACACCTAGGCTATATGGGACTAATCTTATGGGACCACTGTCATATATGCTATCCATCACTGACCAAATGTTGTTATGCGGCGCATGACCGTATAGGAAAGCTGTGAAGAGAGCACATCCTAAGAGTTCTCATTACAAAGAAAAATTTTTTTTCTTTTTATTGTGTCTATATGAGAGGGTGGATATTAACTAAATCTACCTTGGTGATCACTTCGTAATACTGTATGTATAAACCAAACCATCATGCTGTACACCTTAAACTTATACAGTAATGTGTGTCAATTATTTCTCAATAAAACTGGAAAAAAATTTTTCTATTGTGTCAAAAAAATAAAAAGAATCAAGGAGCTGTTCTATCGCCCAAGGCTGGCCTTTTACTTACTCTCCACAATAGAATGAGAGTTATAACTGGTTCCAGCTCAAATCTGTGATGCTACAATTCTAGCCTCTATTTCAGGCGAGTTCTAAAATCGTCAGAGGCTCTCCCTCCCCTGACACAGCAGGCGGTCTGGACCCCTCAGAAACTCCTGTCCTTGGATCAGATTTTATCTTTCTGTTTAGACAAGCTCTTCTTCATGAGGCCAAAGCTCAGAGAGCCCCTGAGAGCACTAGGAGGCAGCCATTCGCTTTCCCTGAAATGCTGGTGACTGTCATTCCTTTTCGTCAGGAAGCTGTGAATTCCTGTTGATTCTGCCGCGCACGTGGGAGTTGTGGGGAAGTGAGTGAGTGAGGGGGAGAGAATGTGTGGCCTGCGTTATTCCATCTGCTGAGCTCCTCACCACCAAGGCACAAAGGAGCACGTTCAGAGGGCTTTTTCTTGGGGGCCAGGGGAAAGACAGTGATGACAAGCTCTAGAAACACAATCCAACTATGGAAATTTTGTTTTCAAGATTCTTGAGTGACAGTTTGGCTTTTAGTCCTTGCTTTCACAAGAATAACTCCTTCGGGGAGATTTTTTAAATCACAGGGTTATGAAATCAATTTAGTAAACTACAACCATCAATTTTTAAAAAATGTAAGAGATTGTATTAGGATCGATAATAATAAAGTGTCGTTAACCAAGGACTCTGGAGCCAGACCGGTTGAATTTGAACCTCTGCTGTGTGACCACTTACTAGCTATATGGCTTTGGGAAAATTACTTAACTTCTCCATGCTTCAGTTTCCTCACCTGAATAATCATACACACATACCTCGAGGAGTTGTTGTGAGGGTTAAATGAATTAATATATGTAAAGCACTCGCCACTCACCTGGGGGTCGGTTGAGGCTTGGCTAGTCTAGGTTGGGCTCAACTGGGCAGCTTTGCTTCAAGCTGCAGGTCCTGCCACGCTTGGCTCCTCACTGCTGGGCCCAGGTCTGGCCCACATGTGTTCAGTTTGGGGCCTGGGCTAAAGAGGCAGCAGCTGCCTGGGAGTAGCTCTTCTCATCATAGTGTTAAAGGCACAAAAGAGCAAGCCTAAACCAAGAAGCGTGTTTGAATCTTCTGCTTGCTTTGTGTCTGCTAACATCCCATTGGCTGGAAGGCGACATGCAAGAAAGTACATTTCCACAATCGCAGTGGCCCAAGCCAGTCACATGACAGAGCCCAACATCCCTTAGCCAGGGAATCGTAATCTATTGAATTAAACTACTGAGCAATAATCTGATAGTTATGGTCAAAAGAGTTTGAGAGAACTCTCTCAGCTCTGAAGCAGAGGTCAGCAAACTACTGTCTGCAGGCTAAATCTGATCCACCACCTGTCTTTTAAATAAAGTTTTATTGGAACACAGCCACAGCCGTTATTTACGTATGGCTGCTTTCGTGACTCAGCAGCAGAGTTGAGCAGTTGTGACAGAGGCCATATGACCTGCAAAGTCTGAAAATGGCCTGTAAAGTCTGAAATATTTACTATCTGGCCGTTTACACAAAAAGTTTGCAGATCTCTGTTCTTAAAAATGAAAAGTTTAGGAATTAATGAGAATTCAGCACCAAATCAAATGACATAGTCCACGTGCTCCTTCTGCGCCCCAGACACTGGCAAGTGCTGCTCAGTGAGCATGTGATTTGACTTGAAGCCCGATTCTCATCACTGTAAGAGGAAGTGAATGCCTTCTGGTTTGCAACAATCACTGTGTGATGGGAGAGGCCCGTTCTGCCCCGGCACTTGGCTCTATAACAGAACCTCATATTGGAATTCATACTCTGACTTTCCCATTCCTATCCTGTGAGGAGCTCAGCATTGTGAGTTTTAGTTAAAAGACACCTTACCTTTGGGATAATGACCCTCAGAATCTTCCAAAAACAGAAGCTTAAAGAAAATTATGCAATCATTCAAACAAAACAAGATATTTTGAAACTTTATGGGATCCAAATCCTTAGCAACTGAAATCTTAGGTAGAAAGCTACACGGTAGCTGGTCTAAGTGGGGCTGCTAAGTCTCAGGGTGGGCGGGTGGCTGGGGGACTGGGCCTGAGGTCCGCTGAGCAAGCTCCCCTCTCACACCACAGTCCCCTGAGAAGCCCAGAGGCCACTAGAAGACACTAGGGCTCTCTGGAAATTTCTTTTGCCTCTGTGAGTTTTCGAATGTCCCAAAGGACAACTTTGTTGTACAAAAAGATTGCTATGGGGCTACTTTTTTTGGTAAGCCAGATTTGATTTACTGGAATAACAAATTCAGAATCCTACTTCTTCCTTTAAGCTTTTAAGTCACTTTTACAAATCTTACTGTGCTATTTATAGCGAAAATCTCAAGAACTTGTTTTATGGAAGGCTTTGATTAAGGGTTTGGTTCCACTTAGACTTAGTTAATTAAACAACTTTAAAGATTTTTTTGTTTTGTTTTGAAGAAGACTGGCCCTGAGCTAACATCTGTGCCCATCTTCCTCTCTTTTATATGTGGGACGCCGCCTCAGCATGGCTTGACAAGTGGTGCTAGGTCTGCACCCAGGATCCGAACCCGCAAACGCTGGGCCGCTGAAGCAGAGCACGCGAACTTAACCACTATGCCAGTGGGCTGGCCTCACAACTTTCAAGGTTTTTAACTGCATTTATAGATTTAATATATTTGATTTGCTTTTCAATGACAGCTAACACTTATAGACCTGACCATGTCTGGAAACTGTCCTAAACAATTTACATCGTTAACTCACTTAATTCTCACAGAAATTCTAGCAGATACCAGCCCTGTTTCAAATACAGGGAAACTGAGGTACAGAGAGCAATTCTCCCAAGGTCATATAGCTAATAATATCTGAACTACTTTGTGAACCATAAAGTTTGGCTCCCGAATCCAGGTTTTGGCTCTGACCCTCTGTGTTAATTAGCTACCTATAAATTAACTGACTAAAAAGAAAAATCCTGACTACTTCAGGCATTCTTGGAAAACTAATAAAACTAAACTCATAAACGTAGTGTAACGGGTTTGAAATTCTTTCAAATGTTTTATAATTAAAGTACAAACTTACCTTTATAAGTCTCTTACAAAAGTCTTAATACAGCATATTGTCTTCTGACATACTCATTGGAACATTATAAGTAGTTAAAATATAATACACAGATTATTTCCAAACCTAACATAAAAAACCTTAACACTACGGATTTGATTGACTTTGTTGTCTTTGTATTTAATCCTCAGTCTCTCCTGGGTTGAAGGCATTTCACCACTGAGGAATCCATCATGCTCTCCCAAGCTGTCAGGAGTATGTCAGAAAGGAGAGCGAGCCACCGGGTTGATGCTGCTGACTGGCTGATTAAGGGCTGAAAATTAACCACTAAATTTGGCCATGTGGAGGTCATGATCTTGACAAGAGCAGCTTTTGGTGGTGTGATGGGATGAAAGCATAAATGAAAAGGTTCAGGAGAGAAGAATCGGACAGGATGAGGGGGCAACTGTTTTTGCTGTTAAAGGGAACTGAAAACTAGGGCATGGCTGGAGGGAGATGTGGGGTTAAGGAAATTTTTTTTTCGTAAGGAATATATTGTAAGTCAGTTGATAGAAATGATCCAGGTAAGAGTGGGGAGAGGGTGAATTCAGGAGAAAGAAGGCAAGGCGTGTCTGTGAGGAGGTAGTGGGCGCAGGGTCTAGAGCTGGATCATGGTAACCGGAGAGAAAGAAGAGCAAAAGGATGCAGATGCTGGTAGATGTGGCAGAACCAGTGGAAGTTTCTTCTGATCGTTACTGTTTTCTCAGGAGAAGAGGAAGAGAGGTCATCACTGCAGAGTGATGGGGAAGGGGATGTTGGGGGTTTGAGGGGAAGGAAGACGTGCAATGGGCCTGCAGGGAAGCAGGAGAGTCAGAGGACCAGGGGGATGCAGTGGGATTGCCCATGAGTGTGAAGGGCCATTGGCGTATGGCCAGGATTAAGGCCTTGGAACTGGATGAAAGCACAAGGGAATGAGCGCAGACAGGGGAGAGGACAGGGGCTGAGGGCAAGCCTTGTGGACAGAGCTTACCGTGGAGAGAGCCGAGACCATCCCATCTGTGAGAGACATGATTGATCCTGGGAACCACTGGGATCAGAGAGTCCCCACTCCTCCAAACTGAGTTAATAATGAACCACTTTCTTAACAAGAGGATCAAGTTCAATGACTTACCGCTTGGATAGAAAAATGCTTTAGGTGCTTACATACTCCCCCACCAAAATGGACGTCCGGTGCCTTCTCCCCTCCAAGACCACGACATGTGTTTCCTGAAAGTCAAAGCCATGAGGGGCTTCAGATCAAGCCAAACACAGCTGTAGCTACTCAAGCTGGTAGCCTTTCCGAACCCATGACTACATCAGGTTTCACAAGAAACTGACAAGTAGTGGCTTCTGGTGATAAGTTTTTGGTTGGCTAATTATCACTAGCGGAAATATACTGAACTTTTATCATCTCCATAGGGGAGCTAATTTAAAATAGGCAAAGTGCATTTGCTCATAAAAAGTGTTATTAGAAAATTCTGGTTTTCTTTCTGTTTGCCAAATGCTTCTCAGAACAGTGGCTCCCAGTGGGTCTTCCCCTCAGGTCAACCACCCTGCCCCAGCCCTTTCCTATCCACAGATACCGACTCAGTTCACTTCATTTTCCTTTCTCCATCAGAGAGTTCAGTCTAATCCAGGGTTTCTCAACTTCAGCACACTGACATTTGAGGCCAGATAATTCTTTGTGGTGGGAGCTGTGCTGCGCATTGTAGGATGTTTAGCAACACCCCTGGCCCCCTCCCACTAAATGCTTGTAGCACGTGACCATCTGCCCCCACCTAGTTTGTGACAACCAAAAATGTCTCCAGACATTGCCAAACGTCCCCTGAGGGGCAAAATGGTCCCAGGTTGAAATTCATGGAACTTTTAGAATTGGGGAGAGTGGGAGCCACAGGTAACCCAAATGAGAGCTTCATATGGACTCTGCCATGGTAACCTGACAGTATCAAGTCAGTCTCTTGTAGAAAAGGATGGGATCTGACAACCTCCGAGGTGAGAAATTAGACACTTTCCCTTCTGCACAGAATGTACAATTAGCTGGCTATTCCTGCTTTGAAAGTAAAAAAAAAAAAAGAACTTGTCACATTTCCAACCTTCTCACCAACTGATGTGAAGATTGCCAGGAGACGGTAATTAGTTACCGACTATATGAAAGATAGAATGCACAGAATTTTAGAATTGGGAAAATGCAGGGAGAGGAAGTAAGAGAGAGGGGAGGAGGGAAGGAAGAGAGGGTGGCAGGCAGGGAGGAAGGAAAAGACAGAACCCAAGTGCAAAGCAGGCGTTCAATCTCACACGGAGTTGAACTTTGTGGGAGTTCAATTAACTATCGAGTCTTCATCAATGATAGCAAAATAATGTCTGTGTTAAAATCCAAACCATCCAACTCCCCCCTGCCCACAGGATGAGGTTCAAGCACGCTAGCCTAGCAGGCAAGGCCCTAAACAATCCGACCCCAAGTGTTAACCTGCTCTGGTTATTTACAGGAATGCTTCACTCTATTCCATCCCCTCCGCTCAAATTTCTGCAAAGACGCCTTACTAAGTCCCACTCCTGGGCCTTCAGAGATGCTCTTGTCCCATCCAGCCACTCAAATAGCTGAGCTTCATGGCCCCATCAGCCCCTCCTCCTTCGTTCGCTGGCTCACTCTGGCACACCTAGGAGCCCGGCTAGGGCGGAGAGCAGTAGCTATCAGGTCTGCAGCAGTTACTATGGACCACATTCTATTGGAAGCAATCTTTGCTTTGGATGCTAAAGAGGAATTCCTACTTCCCGGGCCATCCACTGTACTACCCACTGCTACCCCTAGGAAACAGACACAGACCTACGGGGCCAGCCAGCCTCTGCCATTGTGATAGTGGCATTTGGTTCCCGTCATCTTTGAGAGCAGAAGTGCAAAGACTAGAGAGCCCCGCCAGGAGAGGGTGGGTGGAAAGAGCAGCCTGTCGAAGGCAGCTGAGGGGGATGGGGAGGGCAGGAGTGGGGCGGGCGAGGGGAGCTGCACTCAAGACACAGGGTGTGGGGGAAGGGCTATCAGCCCACAGCGACCTTCAGGGTTGGAGCTGGGGGTGGGGGGAGAGGAAGCACATTTTTGCTGCTCCTCCTCAAGGCTTCCTGAAGGCGGGGCTCCCTGTTCTTTGCTGCACGTCAAGCTTTCCTCCGGGCGCACGCTCAGCCACGGCACTCACAGAGCCACACGTGGCCGAGGTTCAGAGCTTGCAGCGCCCCAGACTGCTAGTCACTCTGTCCCCAAATTCTTCTGGACGCTGGAAAGAAGGCCTCGATTCATACGTAGAAGCTTTGGCTTCCCAGTAACTTCATTTCCCTGACTTGGAACCAAGCTCTCCCAATAGCGGGCCCCAAACCTTGGCCCGCGTAAACCTCTCCAGAGTTTCTGGCTCCAGTAGCAGGATTCCCTTTAAATCTGAAATTACTGTGTTGAATACAGAACTGGCTCTCCTCGGCCTCCGTTCCTCTCTCCTCGTTTCCTGTTTCCTCTCCTCCCTGTCTCCTTCACGTCTACTCGGTTATCAAAGAATGGCAGGGCCACTCTCAGGAATGTTCTCAGGCCAACAGCGGAATGAGCCCAAGCCTAAGCTCTCTGGGGCGCTGGCTGCCAGGTGGCCGTCTCCCCACAAACAGCACCATAACCATTCACTAGCGTTTCTGGTGAAATTCATGTTCTTTTACGGACCCAGTTTGACTGTCTTCATCTTCCCTGCCCTCCCTTCCCAGAGTGGTTTGGAAAGCAAAGAGGGAGTGGCTGAGAAAGATTTGGATTCAGACACTCCTGCGCTTCTTAACTCTGAAACCATTCTTTGGGCTCAGGTACTCAGTTTCCCCATCTGTAAAATGGGGACAATGACAGCTATTCTGGAGTCTTGCTAGCAGGCTCCACTGAGACAATCTATGTGTAAAGAGAAGAACGTTTTATTCACCAGAATTCCCCTTAGGAAGGTAGAGCTGCGTTTGTTGAGAAAATACTTTGCTAGCAGTAGAAACCTAGATCCTTCAGCCGGAGGTGGGCGGGTCGCTCCGAGCAAGACAAAGGGAGGATTTCGTTTTCAACTGCAGGGAGGAAGTGGGGGGCCAGGAGAGGGCGGAAACCGGGGCTCCAGAAATGACTCCTCCCCATGGCACCGCCTCCCTCTACCAAAATCTTGAGTCAGGTTACCGTATTCCTGGGACACTTGAAGGAATAAGGAAACAGAGAAGTGCCCGAGTCTTGTCTCCAGGAAGCTGTGGGGCAGAAGGATGATAGGCTAGCATTTCAGGAACAGAGAGGTGGAGGCAGAGAACACCTAAGGACAGAAGACACAGGGGCGATCCTGGGAGGGGTATTGGACCATCAAAGGCTGGGAATCTCAGAACGGGATTTTCAGGGGTAGGGGGCGCCAGTCACAGCCTGGTTAAGCAGGCAAGAAACTGTCGCTTATTATTATTATTCCCTGTTTCATGCTTTCCCAGGTCTTTCCTTGTTGATCTGCAGTCTCAGTTTAGACATTCCTTCCTTCAGGAAACCTTCTCTGATTTCCTGAATGTGCGTTAGAACCTTCGACTCTGAGCCCCTCCCATGCGTTCTCATCATAAGTGTTTTCTCCCCTGAGTTAGAATTGCTTATTGGGGTCTCTGGTCTCCTACTAGACTATATGCTCCATTGGGTCAAAGCTAAATCTTTTGACGCCACTGTGTTTCCAGAGCTGGTGCAGCACCTTACACATCGCTGGTTCTCAATATGCATCCAGTGCATGACAGTATAGTAGAAAAAGCAGAGTCTTTGGTATCCCGTAAAAACCAGGTTTGGATCTTGACTGTTACACTTAAAAGCTGTGTAACTCTGGGCATTTTACTTAACCTCTCTGAGCCTCACTCATCACTGTAAATAGGATGGAAGGTGCAGGGTGAGTGTGAGGATGGGCTGGGAGGATATGCAGAACTTGGTGCCTGGCTGCAGTCGGTGCTCAGCAGATGTCAGTTCCTCAACGCAGTCTCTCATATTTAGTCCATGTCTTCCATCCACACATCCCCACCAAGTCAAAGCGCTCAGCACCTTACAAACTCCTGCTCTGTCTCTTTACTTCACACTGTTTCTCTTGGATTTATTAAGCTCTTCCTGTGCACTAGAAAATATTCCAAACCAGGAGTCAGCAAACTGCAGCCCGCGGGCCACATCTAGCCGGGAAGCTGTTTTTCTACTGTCTGTGAACTAAGAAAGGTTTTTACATTTTTAAGTGATTGGAGAAAAAAAATAAAAAGAAGACTATTTCATGACACATGAAAATTATTTGAAATTCAAATTTCGATGTCCATAAATAAGTTTTATTGGCACGCAGCCCCGCTCGTTCTTTTTCCTATTGTCTACGACGGCTTTTGCACTAAAGCGGCAAAGTTGAGTAGTGGTGACAGAGACCGTATGGCCCACAAAGCCGAAAAAATTTACCATCTGGCCCTTTACATAAAAAGTTTGCAAAGCCACGTTCTAAGCAGTTTCCTGGTCGATGATGATGAAGCCGTAAGAGCTGTATGGAGTGGGTACAATTGCTACCCTCGCTTTACAGTTGAGGAGCATGAGGTGGAAAGAGGTTAAGTGACACACCCAAGGTTACACAGCTTGTAAATACAGTTGGGGTCAAATCTCTACTGTCTCTGAAGTGGTAAGGTGACTGGGGACAATCGTAAACAGCCCTGCACGCCACGCTGGGGAGTGATGTGATAAAGTGAAATCTTAAGGCGATCACTGTGGCCACTGACTGGAAGGACACAGAGGGGTGGGAGAAGTGGCTGAGAGTGGGGATTAAGAATTTGAACTCCGGAGCTCAGCTTCCTGCGTTTGATTGCAGACAGCCACTTATCTGTGTGACCTTGGGCAAGTTACTCAACCTCTCTCTGCCTGATTTCCTCAGCTCTACAATGAGGGGAATTAGATTCTTCCTTATGGGTTGTTGTGAAGATTGGAATGGAAATTTTGTCCTATTAATCAGCCTTTAGGCATGGAGCAGCCCCTCGATGTTAGCTATGGTTATGCCTGTTATTCATCCCGACAAGAGGCTGCTGCGCCCTCTCTGTTCCAGGAGCCATTCCAGGCAACCAAAATACAAAGAGGAAAAAAGACAAAATAACCAGACCTGCTTGCTGCCCTTAAGGAGCACATGGTCCACCGAGGGGGCCAGGAGAGTGGATCACGACCTGGGAGCGGTGTCACAGGGCCTATGGTGGGCTATTACGGGGACAAAGACAGGAAGCACCTCATTCGGGCTCTCCCTTCTGCGGCTCACATTCTCACTCCTTCCTGAACACACCAGGCATCCTGCTGGGTTTGCCCCAGGCCTCCTCTCCCCAGGCACTGTGCTGGCCTGAATGGAAAATAATCCAAGTACAGGCAATTGTCCAGTGCCCAGGCACGGGGCTGCGTCTGGAAGACTGGACAGCACAAACCAGCCCAGGTTACAAGGCCCCTGGGAGAATCTGGGCAGGAGCATAACTTGGCTACTTCCACCAGCCAGATCACAAAACAACAAATTCACAGGAAGGGCTATTGATGCTGAAAAAGCCTATCAGGTTCCAACCTTTTA
Organism: Equus quagga; assembly: GCF_021613505.1. NCBI lineage: Eukaryota > Metazoa > Chordata > Mammalia > Perissodactyla > Equidae > Equus > Equus quagga. The sequence goes on from NC_060285.1 coordinate 25,120,495, forward strand.
TTTGTCATACTAATGTGCCTTTGAGGTACAGCAAGAATCCAGGGTAATTAAGAATTTTATCATGTTATGTGCCAGCATCTCCTGCTTGCCATGGTATTTTTTTTACTACGAGTTATTAGTTTTTGATTTGTCATTTACAAGTGTGTAATTATGTGTATGCATATGTAGCGATGCATGGGAAAGGGCTGGAAAGGTACACTAGTGGCTTTCAACTGGGACGGGGGTGGGGCAACTGGAGCATGGAAGGGGAAAGGGGACGCTGTTTATTAGTATCACCTAACTTTCTTCCCCCTCAAATCCTCATGCTTGCCCTTCCTCCATGCGTAGAATATCTTAAGCATATGCATATTTTAAAAGCTCCCCAAGAGGCCGGTCCAGTGACGCAGCGGTTAAGTTCGCGTGCTCTGGTTCAGCGGCCCAGGGTTCACCGGTTTGGATCCCAGGCACGGACCTAGCACTGCTCATCAAGCCATGCTGTGGCAGGCATCCCACATATAAAATAGAGGAAGATGGGCATGGATGTTAGCTCAGGGTCAATCGTCCTCAAAAAAAAAAGAGCTCCCAAATAATTCTGACATATGTCTCTCCCTTCCACCCTCATCCCCTGCCTGATTTATAGCCATTAATATACACCAAATGTTAACAGGAGTTACATCTGAGTGTTGGGATGATAACTGTAAAAAAACTTTTCATCTTTTTGCTTTGCTAGCATGATTAAAATTCCACCATGAACGTGTACACTAGCATAGTAGTTAAATGTGTTGGTTCCGGAACCAAACTATCCACGTTTAATCCTGATCACGGCAGGTCACTGTGCCTCAGAGATGTCATCTGTAAAAGGAGAAAACTAATAGTAGCTGTCTAATTAGCTTGTTGTGAGAAGTAAATAACTTAATACATAGAAAGTTCTGAAAACAGCGCCTGGCACACGTGATGCTCAATATGAGTTGCCCATTATTATGAAAACATAAGAAAAAATTGGCAATATGTGTTTTAGTTGTAGAAAATTTTGAAAATAAAAAATATAAAGAAGGAAGGGAAAGGAATCCATGATGTGTGCACATTTTTGACGCTTACGGAAGCTGGATGGCAAGCCCACGCTATAAAGTCCCCATCTGTGAAATGAGAAACAACAGACTCACTGGGAGGGGGATACAGAGAGACGTGAAAGTGCTTCGTAAACTTGAAGTGAACTGAAAAAGTGAGGAATGGTTGTTACGATCAGGAGTAGGATTCATGCAGCATTGAAGGAAAGGCACACCAGCTGGCGGCCACGAAGGCCAGCGGCAACAGGAAGGAGGTGGCTGGGCTTCCCCTTCCGGCTCATTGGTTCCAGCCCAGAAACCCCACCCTGGCTGGACAGAGAAGATTGAGCCTTATTGAAAGGCACCCCAACCATTCTCCTTTTTGTCAGACGTTAAAGGTACTCTCTGCTTTGTATATGCGTTTCTCTTTCTTCTCTCCCAGTTCATTCTTGTCTTTGGCATCTCTGTCATTACTTTTACAGTTTACATTTTACATCTGTCATTACATTACAAGTTACAGGCAACCTCATAGCAAATATTCATTGACGCCAGGCACTGTTCTAAGACAGCCTGTAGTAACTCATTTATCCTCCAAGCAACTCTAGGAGATAGACATTTTTGTATTATCTCCATTTTACAGAGGAGGAAACTGAGGCACGGAGGGGTTAAGCAACTTGCACAGTCTGTAGGAGGTGGATCCAAGATTCAAACTCCCGCAGTGCGGCTGCAGATCGTTGATGCTCTTAGTCACTAGGCCAGAATTCCTTTCAAACTTGATGACAATCACGACAATTAGAGGAGAGGCTCCAGGAAGCCCATCACAGAGCAGGCCTCTAAGTTCTCAAGTAACTACTCCGTGCAGAGGACTTGCTGAGACTGGGATGGAGGTCCCACATCTGCCGGCTAACCTCAGCCCTGAGACCCTGTTTGAGTTCAACAGGCCTAGGGGAGCCAGAAGGGAAGTCCGGGCAATCTGGCTCCACAGCCTGTCCTGCTTCACGAACTGTCTTGAAAGGAGCACAAATTGGTAAAGGATTTTCAGAAACAAACGTTGAAGCAGGATGTTGGTGTTCATGGAGACGCCACATTCAGAATCAGTTTCCAACTCTTGCTCCTGGCAATTGGTGAGTAAGACCATAAACACTTCAGTGTCCAGAAGCAAGCTGCCAAAGGCCCTCTGTTTCAGGAAGAACGCCTGGCCCTCTCTGCTGGGAGAGCAGCCGAGATCATCGGATGCAGGTGACGTCCGCTGCTCTGACAATTCCTGGGATCCGTTCCTCTAAGATTTTGGATGGCCTATGCTCTGGAGGTGGCCTTTCCTCTCCAAGAACATGACGTCACTCTCCAATACTAAGCCTCAAATGCTTTGCAGATTTTCTGGGGTGACTATTTCCTGTGTTCTGAGACCCCAGGTGGTGAGAGCTTTCTGCCTAAGAACTGTGGACAGCATTTACATGGAAAGCTGCTTACATCAGTCAGGACGTGCTTGGTGGCAAGTAACAGAAAACACAGCCCAAACTGCTGTACACAATAAAGGGGAGGTTATTGGCTCATGTAACTGGACGGTCTCTGGATAGATTACAGGTGAGAACGGAGATAGTGACTCGACCATGTCACAAAACAGCTGGCTTTCTCTTTATCTTTCCTCTGCTTTCCATGATGTCAAATTCATCCTAAGGCTGGTTCCTCTCAAAGGAGCAAGAAGACTACTAGATGCCTCAGGAGGCATGCTTCCTTGCTCATTTCTAGCAGAAGGGGTAGCTGCCTCAAATTATTGAATGAAGGTCCTGGGCCTCTGATTTGATCATCCAAGGTCATATGCCCACCCCTGAACCAATCACTGTGGCCATGGGAATAAGCAGACCAAAATTGGTTGGTTGGTTGGTTGGTTTTCAGTTGTCGTGTGTATATGTATGTTTTAACTGAAGGTCCCTGACTGTTCCTGCAACCATGGGTAAAGGGGAGGGGAACCAGTCCCCACAGGGAGGGGGGGTCATTTCTGCAGCGTTCCCTTTACACACAGAACTAAACAGAAGAGCAGTCACTATTGTGGTTAGAAGTTGGCAGTATGGGAAGAGGGAGGAACAAGTGGTGAGTAGGGATGTTATTGAAAAAATATAGACCCTCCCTAAACTGCAATGCCTAGGGGACACTTGCTCTGCTTCAACCCAAGAGGAATCAGAAAATGGAAAGTGGTTTATGGAGCCCAGAACCATCAGGGACAGAGGGAAGAGGAAGGGCCTTGGGGTGGAGGGCTGTTTGGCAACTAGGAGGAAGAGGTCACCCTCTCCCTGCTGGACTCCCCCCTCCCTCAGGTCTGGCAGGAAGGGGCAGCCTACAACACCGGCGGGCAGGTCTGGGGCTGCCAGATGCTCCAGGCAGGGCACTGGAGAGGGCTCACAAAGGCTGCTCTCCAGAGAGAAACGGCGCTGCCTCCCAGCTTCTGTGCCAGGGTGCAGTGGTCCTTGACCTCCTCCTAGCAGTCTGCTTGTAATGCATGCTCCATCCCCAGCAGCTTCTTCTTTTTTTAAAATAATTAATTAATTAATTAATTTTTTTATTGCAGTAACATTGGACTATAACGTTATATAGCTTTCAGGTGTACATTGTAATATATTTCGAATTCTGTGTAGATTACATCATGTTCACCACCCAAAGACTAATTATAGTCCATCATCACACATCTGAGCCTCATCACCCCTTTTGCCCTCCCTTCTCCGCCCTTCCCCTATGGTAACCACCAATCCAGTGTCCATTGATATGTGTTTGTTTGTTGTTGTTTTTATCTCTTACTTATGACTGAGATCACAAGGTATTTGACTTTCTCCCTCTGACTTATTTCACTTCATGTAATACACTCAAGGTCCATCCATGTTGTCACAAATGGCCGGATTTCATCATTTCTTATGGCTGAGTAGTATTCTATCATGTATAAATACCACATCTTCTTTATCCATTTGTCCTTTGATGGGCACCTAGGTTGCTGTCAAGTCTTGGCTATTGTGAATAATGCTCCAGCAGCTTCTTCTTGATGGCATCCTCAGAGCTGGCATAGATCATTCTGCTCTTAAGGAGTGCAGACTCAGGAGTCCAGAAGATAAACACCAGGTCCTCCTTTTATTTTCCTCAGTCTCCTAGTTTGCATCATAGAGGATGTAGAGGCAGTCCTTGTTTGGCAGTGTCTTGACAAAGATGGCATGGGGTCATCGCCAGCCTAGCCCACATCACCTACCAGGATCTCCTGGCCCTTCTTCCAGAGAATCTTCTTGTTCTTGTTCAGGCAGAAGAGCACCACCTTCTTATGCTTCTTCACCTCCTCTGGCATCGATGGTTTGGGTGCCTGCATGTCATTGAACACTTTAATGAAGCCATAAGAATCAGCCATGCTGGAAGCCATGTTTCTGGAAGTAAAAGGGAGATGGAAAGGAGAGCCAGAAAAGATGAGAGCATGGCACTGCTGCCGGGACCGCACTCAGACCATGACTGCTTTCAGTCAATCAATCTACCCCTGGATTTGGAAAGAATATTTTTCATTAGGTATATTTTTGTGGTGTCATAAGCTCCCTAGTATCCTGTTCCATTGACTTCTTCCATGGCCTTTTCTGGTGTCATTGAAAATACCAAATATGGTTCAATAAAGTAAATGGCAATTGCTCAAGTCAAAAACCTTGGAATCATTCTTGACTCCTTCATTTCTCTCACTCAGCCCCATATCCAATCTATCATCAAACTCTATTAGCTCTACTACAAGATATGTGCAGAATCTGACCCCTTCTCCCCTTATCCACAGTGTCACCCTCGTCTAAGCTATGATCATCTTCCATCAAAATATTGCAATAACCTTCTACTTGGTCTCTTCCTACTTGCTGACCTTATCTATGGAGAAGGCAGAGTAATCCTTTTAAACAGTAAGTCATATCATGTTACTCCTCAGCTCAAAAGCCCCCAGTGGCCCCCACATCCACAGAAAAGCCAAAAGACCTAACAATGGCCTAAGAGACACTTCCTGTGCTAGCTTCTTACCTCATCAGTCTCATCTCCTATTACTCTCTCTTCACTCACTCTGCTTCAGGCAGACTGGCTTCTTGCTTCATCCCCAAACTATCAAGTAGGCGCCTGCCTTAGGCCTTGGTATGTGCTATCTCCTCAGCCAGCAATACCCTTCTTCCTAATGTTTTCTTAGCTCTTTCCCTTTGTTCAACAGAGATGTTATCAGACAGATCTGCGTGACAACACTGTATGAGAACACACCTAGTCTATCTTTAAGCCAGTGACCTTGCTATATTTTTCATAGCACTTACCGTTACCTAAAATAGTCAAGCATTTGTTTACATGTCATTTTTCTCCCCTCCTAGAATAAAAGTTCTATGATAGCAAGGTTACTCACCACTATGGCCCCTATATCTAGAACAGTGAAGGCATTCAAGAAATAGATATTGAGGATGAATGAAATATTTTGAACAAATACTACACAAAAAAGGAAATGGCTAACAACAGATGAAAAAATATTCCATCTTTCCAATAAGCAAAGAAATTGGCCAAAACAATATTTTTGCTATTAAATTGGCAAGAACAATCAAATAGTAAATCCATTGTTGCTGATAAGGCAATGAATTCGGCATTTTCAAGTATTATTGGTAGCCAGTCTCATTGATTCATTTAATAGATATTTATTGGGTATCTACTATATACCAACCATTGTGCAATTTTCCAGTATATACTCTAATCCATAATAAGGTTCAAAATCTGTGTATTAGTTAGAATAGACTAGGTTAGCTGTGGTAACAAATTAACTCTGGAATCCTAGTAGTTTACCATAACAAACGTTCACTTCTTGCTCACTCAACATACCTGCCTCAGGTTGGTAGAGAGGTAGGGCTTACATGTCACTTCCTCTCACATTTCATTGGCCAGAACTGGTCACATGGCCCTACCCAATGACAAGGAGGCCGAGAAGTGAGGTTTTCTGCATGCCCAAAAGGAGCAGAGAAATAGGTGTTGGTAAATATTAACAACGTCTACCACAGCCCTTATCAAGAAATCTTACCACTCTACTGGAATAACCTGAAGCACATAAAAAGCTACATTAAGGAAAATCTTCATTCATATCTTACTCATTATTTTGATAGTTTGAAAGAATATTAAATATTGAATAACAAGGGACTAGATAATTGAATTATAGTTTATGCATATATAATAGATTATTATGCAGTCGTAAAAGTGATAGTGAAGAATATATATATAAAATAATTTTAAAATAGTAAGTAAAAATTAGAAAACAAATGAAATGGATGAGGAGATTATAACACCATAAAAATATACCTAATGAAAAAAAAATTTTTTTTTTTTTTTGGTGAGGAAGATTGTCACTGAGCTAACATCTTTGCCAATCTTTGTCTACGTTGTATGTGGGATGCTGCCACAGCATGGCTGATGAGTGGTGCATAGGTCCACACCTGGGATCTGAGCATGCACTCTTAACCATTATGCCACAGGGTGGCCCCTCAAAAATATTCTAAAATAATGTATAAAATTGTGTTCATTCAACAAGTACCTCCTAGATACCAGGCCCTGCAGATTCAGAGATAAAACTCACTGTATTTGGCTAGGAGGTGCTATAGTCCTAGAAGAATGTTTAGAATTGGCTGACAGAAACCCCTGTCTAAAATCAGGACAGTTATTCTGATAATTTTATGGATGCACATAAAGCATGGACTTTTACTCCCTTTTGACTTGAACCACCCAGAGAGTTAGAGACAGTGATTCACCGTTCATTCCACAGATAGTTACTAAACATGCACTAAGTGGGTGACAAAGATAATCAAGACGCCAGACCATGCTCCCTGACCTCGGAGGGCTTACACGCTAGCTGGAATGCTGCTTGTCAGACAAGCCTGGTCCTTGCTGGCTTCAACTTCTGTCCCAAATAACTCCTTTATATAATGGTCCATATCAGACCTGTGAAAGTTCCTGGTGCCTAAAATAGTGCCTGGCATAGAGTCGGTATCCTGTAAATTCTGGTGTTTTCCCCAAACCTATTCTACTTATAGGCTTTCCATCTCAGTTGATGACATCTACACGCTCATTGCTCCGGTCAAAAATGTGGAGTCTATCTTGACTCCGCTCTTTCTCTCACACCCCACATCAAACCTGGCAGAAAATCCTACAGGTCCCGCCTTCACAATGTATTCCGGAATTGGACCACTTCTCGTTCCTGCCGCTGCCGCCATCCTGATCCAAGTCACCATCATCTTTCGCCCTGTCTCTGCGTGCTATGGTCTGAATGTTTGTGTGCCCCAAAATTGCTATGTTGAAACCCTCATGCCCAATGATAGGAGGTATTATGAGATGGGGCCTTTGGGAGGTGATTAGGTCATGAGGGTGGAGCCCTCATGAATGGGATTAGTGCCCTTATAAAAGAGACCGCAGAAAGATCCCTTGCCCCTTCTCCCATGAGGTTACAGCCAGAAGACGGCCACCTGGGCTCTCACCAGACACTGAATCTGCCAGCACCAGGATCTTGGGCTCCTCAGTTTCCAGAACTGTAATAAATAAATGTCTGTTATTGATGAAATATTCAATTTATTGAATTTTTGTTACAGCAGCTCAGGCAGACTCAGACACTACAGGAAGCTCCTAGCTGTTCTCCCAGCTTCTCCTCAGTCTTTTCTCCACACAGCAGGCAGCGAGAGCTGTTTAAATCCTGTCTGATCATGGTTCTCCTCTGTTCAACTCTCTCAAACCGCTCTGCTGTGGAGTCGAATCCACAGTTCTCACAACGGTCTTTGTGACCTTTCTCCACGAGCTCCCAACCCTGTCAGACTCAAAGCCTCCTTTTAGTATCAAATATTGTATGACACATCCTTTATAGTCCAGAAATGGAATTTATAGATAATGTAACCTCCTTCCACACACAATTTAAAAAACAAAGAATTATATAATGCTCTCTATAAAATATAAAGCAGAAATTAAGAGAAAGTAATCCATAATAAAATAAGCATTTTAACATGTAAACATTCAGGTACAACCATTGAATTGAAAACCCCATTGGAAACCACGGACCTTTACCACCTGGTCTGCCTTCCTCTCTCTGACCTCAACACCAACCATCGTGAGCTTGACTCACTCGGCTGCACCCATCCTCCCTACTGTTTCTGGACCACGCTAGTCACATTCCAGGGCTGGGGTCTTTGTGTTGCCCTCTTCCTTCAGGGGGCCATGTGGCTCACTCCTTCACTCCCCCAGGGCTTTGCTCATATGCCCCTCTCTCTGTGGGGCCATCCCTGACCACCTTCTTTAAAATACCAACCTCCTCTCTCTCCCCAGATAGCACTCTCTGTTGCCCCTCTCTGCTTAGTTTTCTCCGTGGCATTTGTCATGTGACATACTAGGTATCTCATTTATATGATATTGTCTGTTTGCTCCATGAAGTCACAGGTTTTTACTCTATCATATGTCCATTATATAAATGGGTGCCAGGAATATAGTGGGTGTTCAATAAATATTTGTTGAATGCGTGAAACAATGAATGAGGCGTATGTATTGAGAGATTGAATGAATGAATTGTTTTAGACACCTAGCTATCATGGCATTATTCCTGAATCACTTCCCTCCATCCCCCGATACCTTGCTCCTCCCCCAAACTTCTCCTCTCCCACAGTCTTGGTGCTTTACTCGGATACATTCTCCATCCTCCAGTTTAATACTTGATTTGGCTTCCTCCAACTCTGTCATCACATCTGGATTACGGCTTTTTTTCACTCCAGGGTATGATTATATTGTCACAGCTTCTTGACAATACCCATCTTGTCCTCCTTCTTGTTCTCTAACCTGTCTCCCTCTCTTCCACTTTCCCAAACACTCCATCACTTTGTCCACAAATGTACTTCCCTAATATGCCCATCGAACTCCTACCCATCCTTCAAGGGTAGTTTCAAATGCCTCTTCCTTCCTCAAGGGTGCCTGATCCACCATCCCGAAGTAAGTTTCATGCTCTGGAGACCTCAAAACTATTTATAACTCTGCCCCCATTACATCCTTTGCTGTATAAAATCTTTGTGTTCATCTTATCCCTCCTGCCAGAGTTTAAATTATTTAAAGTCAGGGAGTAAGTCTTATTCATCTCATGCTTCTCCCATGGTACATGATAGATGGTCAATGAATATTAAATAACAGAATGTATGTCAAACCCTTCCTACAGTTCCTGGCACATAATGAATGTCCAGTCAATGCTAGCTGCTGACACTAGTTCATACCCAAGGGAGGGAGAGTTCAACCTGCGAGGGCAGCTGGGTGGGTTTCAAGAGCCTGTGATACGTCCGGGTCCTTATTTCTCACTTCCTGTGCCTCTTCTTGTCTGTAGCAGGTACCCTATGTCCCCTGGCCCACCCAATTCTCCTGCCCTTGTGGACAGCTCCTGGCCCAGGCTGATGGATTCTCATCCCAGTGCCTGCAGATGCATTCTTCTATGGCTGTCACAGGAGCTTGCTAGGCTGCTTGTAAATACAACATATAGATGGGGGAGAGGGTGCTTAATGCTTCTGGGACCAACCTTCAACCAACATGGATGGGAGTTGTTGGAGAAACGCCCCAACCTCCTTGACTTCCAGAGGGACAATTCTGAAGCAAGTTCCACGTGGTTTCTCAGAAGGTCTCAGCTGGGATTGAGTCCTTTTGTCTCCGACAGTAACCTGCTTTTGGGTATTCTTACTTCCCCCACTTCCTTAATCATGCTTTCTGGGATCACTCCCCAAAACCACATTCACTCAAGTCCTGCTTGTGGGGGAACCATCACTACTCAACATTCTTGAATAAATGGCTGCCTAGCCTTAGTCTGAAAAAGCCCTAAACGCGCCACATCATGATACACATTCCCTGTGGTCTATTGGTACCAGCTCTCTGGCACCAGCCATGTCAATATGGGAAAGGATGAAGAATCCTTGGGTTGTCTGCAGAGACAAAAATTGGAGGGGGGAGGTACATGTCAATTTTATCTTAGGTTTGCCTCTCTCCTTGCAGAAATTGCCCCCAGGAAATGGGGGCAGTGACCCACCACTTAAAACAAAGGCCTTAGTCTCACTCTCAGCTGTGGTCAAGCACTTAGACCTCTATAGGACACATCCTTACCTTACAGAGACCATTGTGCTATGGAGACACAAAACACTCACTGGTTTGTGGCTCAGTTTTCTTGGTGCTGTATATGTCCACCAATGAGGCTGTCTCGTGTTCACCAAAGCCTGATCTCTGTTCTCACTGGGCACATGACTACATTATACCCCTCAGCCTCCTTTGCATTAAGTGTGGACATGACTGAGTTCTGGCCAGTGGAATGTGAACAGAACTGATGTGCACCACTTCCAGGCCTGGCCATTAAAACTCTCCCTTGGATGATCCTCTGTGTGTTTACTGATGTGCTATCTGGAAGTAGAGGACTCCGTGGCCCCAGGGCATGGAAGAACTCAAGGTGGAAGCAGCCTGAAGCCCTGAATCACCACATGGAAGGTGACTATGTTGGCTTGACTCTGAGGAGAAATAACTTATTGGATTAAGCTACTGAAATCCCAGGGTTCATTATAGCATCTATTGTTATGTGAACCAATGCAAAATTTGGTACCTAGAAGCAGAGTGCTGCCACAACAAAAACCTAAAAGAATATGGCATTGGCTCAGCAGTTGAGCGGTGATTGGTGAGGAAAGTGATATAAAAAGCAGAAAAGAAGGAAACCGGTTTTAAAAAGTGACAAAACGTCTGGTAAAACTGTTGCCTCCAGTGGCGGACATGTCCACTAAGCCTGTAGTTCTAGGCAAGTGGTTGGAGAGAGTCCGAGTAATAGGACGTGTTTACTTTTCCCAGGGCAGGGAGTGGGGTGAGGTGAGTGAGGCATGTAAGGCACAAATTTAAGGAGGCAGTCACGTGCATGACTCTGCTCCTAGCAAGGAATGACAAGAAAGAGATGAGTGCAGAAGAGATTGGCCGGTTTGCAAACAGAAGTGAAAGAAGCTCGAGAGAGTCCAGACACACAGGGTCTCAAGGGTTATAAAAGCCTACTACGTTTGGATCCCAAATGGTAAATAATAGCATTTGAGAGACAAAGGCCTTTTCTGACTCAGGCCAAGAACAAAGATCTGAATAAGGATGTGCCCTTCCCATCCATGCCTATCATTTCAGATAGTCTCGAGATAGATACTCAACTTGGGAGAGAGAGACATGAGTGAGGAAGCAAATAAACGAAGCTTAAAAATTATGTATAGGAAAAAACTTTGGGTATGAACTTTTGCTCATGGAATTGTTGGGAAGCAAAGATTAGAGCTTTCTAAGTTTTTAGGGAATTACATTGCCAAAGAAAAAATGAGCCCAGGGGCTGGCCCCATCACTGAGTGGTTAAGTTCACCTGCTCTGCTTCAGCAGCCCAGGATTTCACTGGTTCGAATCCTGGGTGTGGACATGGCACTGCTCATCAAGCCATGCTGAGGTGGCATCCCACATGCCACAACTAGAAGGACCCATAACTAAAAAAAGAAAATATACACACCTGTGTACCAGGGGGCTATGGGGAGAAAAAGGAAAAATTAAATCTTTAAAAAAAAAAAATGAGCCCAGATTTAAAAGCCCTTTGACAGAACTTTGAACCAATCTTTGAGTCCCCAAACTTGCACAAGCTGGAGTGGGATTCAAAAACTCTATAGACTTCAAAGAGGATGGGCTCCCCAGTGCCCACCTTATAGGCTCGTAGGTGGCCACGGAGGATAACAGTTAAGGAAGAACCTTCTGGAGACCAGAAGGGGACCACAAGAGCAAAGGACAGGGAACTCATCCCAGAGAGAAAAATCGGGGTGCAATAAGAAGGGTGGTCCTAGTGCTCCTGGCGGTCTAGTGGTTTAGATCTGGCACTCTCACAACTTTGGCCCGGGTTCCCTTTCTGGTCAGGGAACCACACCACCTGTCTGTGAGTTGTCATACTGTGGCAGACAATGGCAGAGCAATAGGAGAAGCAGATGTAGAGTTTGTGACACATAACAACGCATGGGCCACCTTGTCTAAAGAATAACACACAACTCAATACATTCAACTCTTCTTGAATTCTACTGCTGGAGGTGGCCCTGGAATGGGAGGTTCTAGAATGGGAGGCTACGGCAGAGATGGAATGGGTGATCAAGGAAGTTATGGCTCCGTTGGAAGAATGGGAATGGGGAACCATTACAGGGGAGGATATGGTACTCCTGACGGTTTGGGTGATTATGGCAGTGTTGGTGGAGGCAGTGGAGGTTATTATGGGCAAGGTGGCATGAGTAGAGGTGGATGGCATGGGATCTGCTAAAGCATAACCATCAACATAAAAGTCCTGACAACAGCATTTGGTCTACTAGATTTTATTGTAGATTTAATGCTGTGATGCTAAAAGCTATGCCACTGCTATTTCCAATACCAGCAGGGTCGTCAGGGTGGACATGTTTGTGCAGAGATTCTAGACTAAGACAGACTAGGAAGAAGGACTTGGCTACTCACTTCTGAAAAAAATTCACCATGAGAACCCAAGAATAGCAGTGGAGCATTGTCTGATAAAGCACCAGAAGGTGAGAGGATGGTGGAAAAGACCGGGCAGGGTTCTGCTTTGCTGTGCACGAGGTCACTAGGAGTTGGAATTGATGCAACGGCACTTAGAACAAAATTAAAAGGGTACAGCCAAGGAAGTTACTCCTACTCCCAGGACAGGGTTCCCACACAATGCCTTCCCATCAAGACTTCACCATTGCCAGGGAGCAGCATTACTGTGTGTCTCCTATTCCTGCCTTTCCAAATGGGCATGTTTATCACTTTATTCCATCCTTGCCCACCACTTTATATGGATATGAAAGAAGCAGACCTCCTCTCAGTTCAGAGGTCAACGGACAATGAGGCCGAAACCCCCTCCTGATGTGAAAGATCACATATCACCCTGAAATCCTGGATTCTTAGCTGAACGCAGTAATTGTAAGGAACATTGGGTCATCTCCTCTGGAGAGTGAATGGATGTGTTGTCTGTGTTGGAAGAAGGATTAGGTGAGTGAGTTTATTTGGTCACCAAAGGGTGGACTGTGGCAGAATCTATGTGTTCAGCAAAACCACTTCCTCTTTTACCTGGAAATACACTAGACTGTCTTTCTTAACAACACTTGCAGTTAGATGAGGCCGTGAGTCTGAGTTCTGGCAAACGGCATGAGCAGAAGATGTGTATGGCTTTCGGGCCTCACCCATTAAAAACCTCCAGCAGATAATCTTCTGTTTTTGTTCCCCATTTGCTGGAAGAGAGGGACTTTGGGGCTCTAAGGTACAGGAAAGCTACAAGGTGAAAGGAGTCTGGGTGCCTGAGCCGCCTACCAAACACCTGCAAGTGAGTTACACACAATGAGAAATAACCTTCTATTGGATTAAGCCAATAAATTTCACAATTTCTTTGTTACAGCAACTATCATTGTCCTCATACAACCTACCTTATAGATTTGCTATCAAGATTGGATGAGTTAATATGAAAAATGGTGCCTGATACCTAATATATGAAAAATAGTGCTATGTAAGTGTTGGCTACTCTTATTTGCTTGAGAGCAGACAAAAATCTGTCAGAAACTATGGCTTGGCAGAAAGCAGCAGCACCAGCAATGGAAAACAACATAAACTCAGGATAGTATTCCCAGCTTTAACTGGAAATTATTGAAGTTGGTAAGAGCCAGACCCTAATCCTGGGGCCCACTCAGGTATTTATAGTACCTATTCTAATCCGTCTCCTGAGCCGGTCCTAAATTCCATTCCTTTAGTGCCATGTAAGTTTGAAAGCCAAAACACGACTTACTTTAAAATCCCTTAAACAACCCGGGACAATGTGTGTTATGCAAATATTCAGGTAACTTTAAAAGCTTAACTTCACAGAACTAAAAGAAAGATGGAGGGGCTGGCCCAGTGGTGCAGAGGTTAATTGCCCACGTTCCGCTTCGGCAGCCCGGGGTTGGTTGGTTTGGATCCCGGGTGCGGACATGACACCACTTGGCAAGCCATGCTGTGGTAGGCGTCCCACATATAAAGTAGAGGAAGATGGGCACGGATGTTAGCTCAGGGCAAGCCTTCCTCAGCAAAAAGAGGAGGATTGGCAGCAGTTAGCTCAGGGCTAATCTTCCTCTGAACAAAAACAAAGGAGAAGAAGAAGAAGAAGAAAAAAAAAAAAAAAAAAGAAAGATGGAAACGTTCAATACAATAGCCTGCCACTGGGGCAGAAAATGGAGACCCATTTCTACCCAACCAAGAGCATAGCTGCAGAACTATGAACTAAGAACTAGCTGAGTTTGGTCTCCTACCAACCTGAGAAAGAGAGAGAGGGAGAAAGAAAGAGAAAGGAAGGAAGGAATGAAGTAGGGAGGGAGAGAAGGAAGGAAAGAAAAAGAAAGATAAAGAAAGAAAGAGAGAGAAAGAAGAGGAAAAAAAAAGGTGAGGCATGCCATAATTTCTTTGACCACATTCTAAAAGGAAAGTCTGCTATTGACTCATTTCACTTACATTCTGAATCAAGTTTTAAAAAGTAAAGCTCACTATTTTATATCAGAATTTGTAGCTTTGTGGTATTCTGAGAAGTTTTATTTTATTTAGTTTGACAAACACTTATTAATGGCCTACTCTGTGCTTGGCTGTGTTAACATATTTGGTTCCACAAAATATCATGATAATTACAGAATGTATTGTTTTTAATACGCACCATGCTTACTAGTGTCCTAAGGAATGCTTTCACGCACTGTGTGCCTCCTAGTCCTAAGGAGGGCTGTCCCATGTGACTGAGAAGGTGGGGAACTGTTAGAGAAGAAAGACACTACTGACTTGGCAAATAAGAATAATGCTAAAGTCCTGTGCTCTTATTAATCAATGACAGGGTTTGAGGTGGAAAAGTTATTCTCATTTTTAAGGTGGGAAATGCAGGTTGAATTATACAGCTGTTTGTGGATCTAAAATTATTTGAACAATGAAACCCCAAGGTATTGACTTAGACTCCACCCTATGAAAGGACAAGATTGTTACCAGCATCTGAGACCTTCTGTAGGTCTTTGGGCAGCCTCTCCCGATCCACCCAGCCAACACCTCTGCTCTAGTTTATTTGCTGCCCTCTCCAGGATGTCAAGGTCAGTGATGACCACCACTTCAGAATGTCACAACCCCTTGACTTTCCACCATTGCTCCCCTTTCCAATTCAAAGTCATTCATTGTACTCTGCTCCTGCTTAGGTTTCAGAAATAGAAAAGACCCAGTCCTACACAACATAAATGAATGACAAAAGGTTCTTGGCCTCATTATGTGAAGAACTTCTACTAATCAACAAGAAAACGCAAATATTCCAAAAAACATGTTAAAGACTCAAACTGCAAATTCATAAAATAATACAAGTAGCCAATAAACATTTGAAAAACTGAATCACGTTAATGTAAATTAAAATAACAATTATAAATTTTCTCCTATCAAAAGGAAAAAATTTAGAAGAGTAAAATATTTACCACTGCGAGGGAGTCCAGAAAGGGCACTTTCATACACTGTTGGAAGAAACATAAATTAGCATGAAATTTCTAGAGGTCAGTGCGGCTTTATAGAGCAAATGAATTTATATGTCTTTGACACAACACTTTTTTATCTGAGAATTTTTTCTAGGAGATAATCATGGATACGAGAAAACTTTAGTTGAAAGAGGGTCATTGAAGAGTTGTTTATCATTGGGAAAAATTGGAAATAAACTAAACGTTCAACAATATAAGATCAGCTAAATAAAGGATGCCATGTCATTTTATAGGCTACCATGGAACCGCTCAAAATAATGTTGTAGAAGGATATGTAGTGACAAGAAAGATCACTTTCTGTTCCTGGTATATTGTTAAGAGGAAGAGAAAGTCGAGTACAAAGAAATACACACAGAGGCGTCTGATCTGTATGTACGTGTGTGTGTGTGTGTGTGTCTCTTTCTAGCTATATCTATATCAGTATAACTATAACAATTTTCATATATATATTCAGAGGGCATTTCCTCAAAAGTTAACTGGTTATCTCTGAGTGTTAGGATTGTGTTCATTGGCATTACCTTATTTAATCCTCAGAACAACCGTATGAATTAGTTTCTATTTTCTCCTCTTTTCCTGTTGAGAAAACCAAAGCTTAGAGAGGTTTAGAAACTTGCCCAAGATCACACAGCAAGTAAGGGGCAAATCTGAGCTCAGATTGTTTGACTCTAAAATCTGCTTTTGTGCTTTTATTAAGGACAATGTAGTGAATTATCCATAATGCTAAATTTCTTCAATATAAAGAATAGTAGTGGGGCCGACCCTCTCACCCCCCACCTGTGGCCGAGTGGTTAAGTTCCCACATTCTGATTCAGTGGCCCAGGGTTCACTGGTTTGGATCTTGGGTGCAGACCTACACACCACTCATCAAGCCATGCTGTAGCGGCATCCCACATGGAGGAACTAGAATGACTTACAACTAGGAAATACAACTGTGTACTGGGGCTTTGGGGAGCCAAAAAGAGGAAGATTGGCAACAGATGTTAGCTCAGGGCCAATCTTCCTCATCAAAAAAAAAAAAAAAAAAGAAAGAAAGAAAAAGAACATTACTTATTTGAGATTAGATCCTTCCTGCTTTTTTGAGACTAAAAATAACCATTCTTTAATGAAAAAAATGAAGATTATAAATGGTAACCATTTTTTAATGTCCTTAGTTAGGACAACTAAAAGTTGATAACCTGATGTCAATTCTTCTATTTAATATTTAATTGCATTGGTCCTGAAATTCCAAAATTAGGGAACCATGAATGATTGGGAGAACAGCATCTGAGAACCTCATGAAACCACATGTAAAATTATGGTTATGTGTGACTACACACTTTTTTCTGGAGAGAGGCTCCATAGCTTCCTGGCTGATTCTAGAAATCACCCTGATTGAAGAGATTAAGAGCCTCTATTTGATTTTTTTGCCCTTTTATTATGCAACACACACCTCCACCAGGGGGTGGAATCCCTTGCCTCCTCCCTTTTCTGTGATCGCTCTTCCTAAATCATCTTCTCCTTCTCCTCCCCTTTCCTTTCTTCTCCCTCCTCCTTCCTCTCTCTTTCTCTCTCCTTTATACCTTCAATCTCTTTCTCTCTTCTGGTGACTTTTTCATTATCCTACAAACATGCTCTAGTATCCCCAACTCTTAAATAATCTTCCCTGAGACCCTATCTCTCCTTAAACTAACGCTCATCTCTTCGCTCATTCAACAAGAACATAGAGTATCTACTCTATGTTAGCCACTGGAAACATAAAGATGAACAAGACAGACAAGGTCTCTGTCCTTATAGAACTTCATTTGTAGAAGAAGATATGAAAGAAATATCTTAGTTAAAAATGTTTTGAGCTACAAGAATTGGAAAGCCCAGTAGCAGTGGCTTAAACTCTTCCCATATGACATGAAGTCCACAGGTAGGTGGCTGCTGGCATGAGTTGCCATCAAGGACCCAGCTCTTTCTGTATTTCTGCTCTCGTATCTTCAGCATGTTGACTTTTTGCCATCATGCTTGTCACTCACGGTCACAAGATGGCCAAAGCACCTCCAGAATTCCACTTTCAAGGTAAAAAGAAGAAGGAGACAATAGAATAACAGTATCTACCTCTTTTGTGAGGAAAGTAAAAGCCTTCTCCAGAACATACCAGAATACTGACTTCCTTCTGTTTCGTTGTCAGGAGGGAGATGAGGAAAACAGGCATCTGACATTCCTGCATCTACTTGGAAGTAGCAGGTAAGAAAGAAGCTGAGAATGGCTGTGAGTTAGCCCAGAAATAGTGTCATACAAAACACATACTCAAACAAATAAATACAACAACTTCAAAACGTAATGAGGTCATAACTCCTCACTCCTTAAGTGTGGGCTGTGCAGAGTGACTCCTTTCTAAACAGAACAGTGTCAAAAAGGGGAAAAAAGAGTAATTTTATGGTAGAGAACTCAACCAACACTACCTCAGCTAGGTGATCAAGGTCAACACGACAATCATAAATCAAATCAAATCTTAAACTCTTGATATAATGTGCTGAAAATGTCACTTTCCCTCTATGGTCTTTCTCCCCATAACCCTTCTCCCCAGTATAATTATGAGAAAAACATCAGACAAATCTCAACTGAGGAATATTCTACATAATACCTGACCTGTACTCCTCAAAACTGTCAAGGTCACCACAAACACAATCACAGCCAAGAGGAGAACTAAGTGTGCTGTGGCATCCTGGATGGGATCCTGGGACAGAAAAAGGACGTTAGGTTAAAACTAAGAAAATCTGAATAAAGTATGGTTCAGTTAATACAATATATCAATTTTGGCTCATTCATCATGACAAATGGTCCACACTAACGCAATAATAGAGGAAACTGGGTGTGGGGGCACGAGGGTACGGGAATTCTGTGCTATCTTTGGAATTTGTCTGTAAATCTAAAACTGTTCTAGGAAAGAAAGTTTATTTTTAAAAAAAGTAATAAGGGCTATGAAGGAAATAAAATAGGGTATTGAGAGAGAAAAGGGTGGGAGGGCTACTTTAGACAAGATGGTCAGAGAAAAATCTCTGAGGAAGTCACATTTACGCTGAGACCCAAATGCTTGAATAAGCTGGCCATTGACGAGTTGGGGGAAGGGCATGTCAGGCAGAGGGAATGACAAATTAAAGGCCTGCAGGAGTTTAAGGGAGAAAGAAGACCTGTGGGGTTGAAGGAAACCAAGTAGAAGGGAAAAGGCAGGTGAGGAGGTTGGGCAGGTGGGTGAGACTGACGGGGTCTTGCCTTATAGTCCGTAGCCAGGAATCTGTAACTTCCCCCGGTCAAATTTCAGATTCAACAGCATACAAATATCAAATAATAATAATAATAATTATATTAGTCTCCTATGGCTGCTTTGGCAAATTACCACAATTGAGTGACTTAAAACAACACAAATTTATTATCTGACAGTTCTGTTGGTCAGAAGTCTGACACGAGTCTCACTAGGTTAAAACCAAGGTGTCACAGGGCTATGTTCCTTCTGGAAGCTCTAGAGGAGAACGAGTTGCCTTGCCTTTTCCGGTTGTAGAGGCCACCTGCCGTCCTTGGCCTGTGGCCCTTTTCTCCATCTTCAAAGTCAACAATGCAGCACTCCAACATCTGCCACCATGACCACATCTCCTTCTCTGCCTCTGCTTCTCCTGCCTCCCTCTTTCACTTATAAGAACCCCTGTGACGTCAAGTCAGACATTCCAGGAAAACCTCCCCATCTGAAGATCCTTAACTTAATCACACTGCAAAGTCCATTTTCCATGTAAAGTAGCATTCACACATTCTGGAATTAGGATGGGACATATTTGAGGGGACCATTATTCAGCTTATAATAATAATAACAACAACAGAACTACTGACATCAGATTGCTGACTGTTTGGCCAAGTAAGGGAATTTTTAAAAATTACCATATACCCGGGGCCAGCCCAGTGGTGTAGTGGCTGGGTTTGCACCCTCTACTTCGGTGGCCCAAGGTTTGCAGGTTTGGATCCCAGGTGCAGACCTATACACCACTCATCAAGCCATGCTGTGGTGGTGACCCACATACAAAATAGAGGAAGACTGGCACAGATGTTAGCTCAGGGCCAATCTTCGTCACCAAAAAAAAAAATTACCATACACCAATTACAGCAGAAAGTCATTAGCAGGTTTTAAATAGAGGAAAGGCAGGTTAACGGCCACCACTTGCCTTGGACGCACCTTTGTAAGAACGCTGGCCCCTCTGAGAGATGCTGTCCTGCAGTGTTCGGCCTCCACTTGTCCCCCTGGCCTGGCACCCTTGGGCAGAGCACAACTGCACAACAATAAGCAGTGGCCCTGGATAAAATCTCACATACGTTTTAAAAGCTTACTTTTAAAAACACTTTCTTACAGAAATTTCAAGAATAAAAAAAGAGATTTGAAGCAAATACAGAAGTAGAAAATACAATAAGCCTCCGCGTACCCATCACCCAGCTTCAGCAGTTATCAATATAGATCACCTAGGTTCCCACCAACCTCCCTCCCTCACTGGATTATTTGAAACCAATTCCATTTGCTTCATCATTTCAATCATAAATAAAAGCTTTGTTCTTGATACTGTGCAGAGAAAGTCTGGAGGAAGTGGTAGTGGGAATGTAGGAGGGCGGGGGACAGAGCAGAAGTAGTGAAACCAGACAGGCAGTGTGGAGTGCGACAGCAGGAGCAGAAGAAAGAGATGTGGATATATTGTAGCTATATTGCAGTGGCAAAGCCGACAGTGAAGCCAGTGGATGGCACATAGGCCATGAGGGATAGAAAGCAGTCAAGGATGGCTCTTAGGGTATCACAAAGAATGCTATGTGTTCGCCAAATTCTATTTTCTCTTCTTCCTGGGCACACGGCAAGACTACATTTCCCAGAATCCCCTGCAGTTAAGTGTGGTCATGTGACTGAGTCTGGGCTGATGGGATTTAGGCAGAAATGGTGTCTGCCCACTTTCAGGCCTCAAACTTCCCACACAATCCTCCATGTGCCCCTCCTCCTTCCTCTGCTGATCAGGGGCAGAGGACCCAGGATTCTGAGGCTCAGGTGCTAGAAGAGTGCTTCCCAAACTATCTGTACTGAAAAAATTTTTTTTTAAATTTCTAATCCATCATGAGCTGATGCTTTCATAAAATACAAGAAAAATAAATTACTGGGAAAATGAAATTAAAAACAAAGACAAACTATAAGTCCTATTCTATTTTTTGTTATTATACTCAATAGACCTAAAATTATTCTATCAAATTGCTATAAAAGTTTCTGAACACTCTCAATTCTATAATTATCTTGTGAAAAACCAGTAACAAAGAGTTCACAAACCAAAACTGGCCTGTGGACCACATTTTGAGCAGACTATGCTAGAAGATGGCAGAGCCACTAGGTGGAAGGAACCTGGTCCCTGAAAGTCTGTATGGAGCACAGGCTCCCCACTCCTTACACTCCCTCCCCACCAACATACATAGAACCACGTCATGAATAAGAAACAAACCTTTGCTGTGTTGAGCCACTGAGACTTCGGAGATGTCTGTTATGACAGCTAGCATATCCCAACTAATACACAGGGTTTCGGTCTGAACAACTTAGTAGATGCTAACAGTTGAGATGGGAAGACGAAGGAAAGAACATTTATCCCGCTCCCTCCTTTTAAGCCAAACTGCTTGAAAGTACCATTTCCCTTTACTGAACACTTTCTCAACTTACTATAAGCTGGTTTCCACCCTTATCACTCTACTGAAACTGCCATGCTCAGGATGACACATATAGCATGCCAACCACGTACCAGTTCAAAAGTCACCTCCTCTGTAAACACTTCACTGACTCCCTCAGCAACGGATAGTTGTTCTGACATCAGTGACTCCACGCCACTAATTTTATGTTAAATTGTATTATGTAAGGGCAGGGACCATTTGTGCAGAATGAATGGGTTCTGCACAATATGACAATCATTTCTGTACAAATCCTATCAACCTCCACACCACTGAGCTGTGTGGGTCCTTGAGGATTCCCTTTCTTTATACCAGTCCCACCACTAACACCTAACTGGGGCTTGTCCTGGATCCATCCTAGTGTTGCTGACCAACCCACTTGCTCACCTGCTTCCTCGTGAAGCACAGGTTTAACACGTGGTAACCTCCAGGCAGAGTTCTGTGTTAACTTCTAGCCAGAGTCCTTCAAGAACTTCAGTGCTCTTCCTATTGATGGCTGTCAGGGGAAGGATTGCAAAGGAAGTTTTGTTGGTTCTTTTGCTTGTTGTGACATTGTTTTTAAAAAGACGCCATCCCACCCAGGAGTATAAAACAAGACCGTGTTAATAGACCACAGGCACAGTCAGCAACCAGAGTGGAATTCTTTTTTTTAAAGGTGGATCCTTAAGGCTGCTGTTCATTTATTCACCAAATATTTATTGAGCATCTACTGTATGCCAGCACCGGGTTAGATGCTGAGGATACTGCAGGAAACAAAATAGATACCATCCCTGCTTATATTAGTTTCCTAGAGCTGCCGTAACATAGGACCACAAACTCGGGGGCTTAAAACAACAAAAATTTATTCTTTCACAATTCTGGAGGCAGAAGTCGGAAATCAAGGCATTGGCAGGGCCACGCTCCCTCTGAAATCTGTAGGGGAAGCCCTCCCTGCTTCTTTGGAAGGTCGAGTGGTTTGCCAGCAATCTGGCTTCCCTTTGCTTGCAGCTGCTTCACTCCAGTCTATCACATGGCGTTCTCCCTGTGTGTCTCCATCCTGTCTCTGCGTCTCTTCTTTTTATAAGGGCACCAGTCCTGTTGGAGAAGGGACCCACCCTACTTCAGTATGACCTCATCTTAACTGATTACATCAGCAATGACCCTATTTCCAAATAAGGTCACATTCTGAGGTACGGGGGGCGGGCGGTGGGAGAGAACTTCAACATATCTTTTTTGAGGGGACACAATTCAACCCATAATGCTGCTCTTCTGGAGCTTATAACTTAGGAAGGGGCTGTAAAGGAAATGCACCATCACACAATTAAATGTGAAAAAGGCATTTGTGGTAAATGCTGTCATGGTAACAAGAACAGTAGGAAATTATAACGGAAGGTAAGCTAAGGTTGAAGGAGGTGGTCAGGACAAGTTGCTCTGAGGAAGGGACACTTAAATGAGGCCTGGAGGATTTTCAGGCCTGGAGCATTTTGGGACAGCAGAATGACAAACAGAGAGCCGCGGGCTGAGGAGAAATTTGTCAAGTGGCACATAAAGACCCTCCACAAAGGGCAACTAGAAAACCTGAGAAGAAATAGTCTCTCTTGTGTCACTTCAGCCATCTGAATGGCCCCAACCAGCTGTGTGTGAGGAGGAAACTGAGTTACTCCGCTGGTCTATGAAAGAAGGAAGGTCTGTCTTACCCTCAGGCTCTCCTACTATTTAAGTGGTTGTTTTGTTTAGTCTTTTCAAGGACCATGTTGAGTGAGCCAAATTCCATTTACAGTCTTCTCCCTTTGGGATCTTGCTGAGGCTGCCGGGTGTTGTGTCTGACTAGGCAAATGTGATAGAGTCACTTCCAGTTTGAAATGTTTGAGAAAAACACGTGGTATTTACGAGATCTCTGGATTAGTGGAAATCAATTCGAGTGTACGATTTCAGTCAGTGCTGCTGGAGTCATTGTGAGTTTTCAGCATGACACTGTTTAGTGAGCAAACCTCTGAAAGTATGCTTTTATACTTTCCACTCACCCCCCCAAAAAGTCTCCAAAACCCAGCTATTCTGAAGGGAGTTAAGACTTCCTGAAGCAGTAGACAAAGAATTGAGTGTTAGCTCCTCGGCCAGGTTTGGATTACCTCTGATGGCGACAGGACCACAGTACAGTGGCCTATATTTTCAGAGCTACATGGGGAAAAGGGGCGGCGAGTTGCCCTGGGAAGGCTGTGCTGTGGCTGGGTGTGGTGGGAAGTCAACCTCCCTCTTTGGGGACAAAGTGTCCCACCCTAAGCTGGATAGTAGCATATCACAGCTCAGCCTCCCAATTTCACTCACTAGGCTCCGTTTCCCATATCACCCAAGGTCAGAGAGACTCAAGCCAGCAGAGGTGACTCCGAAGCCTCACAGGAAGCGAAAGCTGTGAGAATAAGGATGTGCCGCCCCGTGCACGTCCCGGAGGAGCTGTCTGTGCACAGGGCCAGGGCTGCTTCCGGGCCAGCATCCAGGTCTGCCACAGAGGGCCAGGTGGTGTTGAAGTTGGCTTGCTACCCCTCCTCCATCACATTTTCCAGGAAGGGGTGGGTAGAGACGGGTGGTAGGTGGGGACACTATCGGCAATGAATGTTGGTGTTTTTGAGCGGGAGCCAAAGCATTGTGTGTTTCAGGGGGTCTGGCAGATTGCCTCCACTGAGGGAGACATACATGACAAGACTGCCACCCCAGCCCAGAGCGGATTGGTTTGAACTTTGCAGGGTAGGATGGGCATGGGTGTGAGTTCCATTCTGAAGGCCAAGCCTTTTTTTTCCTCCTTCAATCTCCAAGGAAATGAAGCAAAGGGCCTGAATGGTTGGCTTGATGAAGTGGAAGGATGCTGTTCATTACCAGTCTTGCCAATAATTTCCAAGGGTTAGAAGTCAACAGAGAGTTCTTTTCTTTCTATTGTCCAATACTTGAGTCTAGGTCTTAGCCAAGGCCAGTGGGCAATTAATAATGGTCATCCTTGCACCAGAAAGAATAAAATGCATAGGTATAAATTTAACCAAGGGGTGAAAGACCTGTACACTGAAACTATAGGACATTAATGAAAGAAATTGAAGAAGACAAACAAACGGAAAGATATTCTGTGCTCGTGGATTGGAAGGATTAATATTAAGATGTCCATACCACCCAAAGCAATCTATAGATTTAATGCAATCTCTATCAAAATTCCAGTGGCATTTTTAAGAGAAATAGAACAATCCTAGAATTTGTATGGAACCACAAAAGACCCCAAATAGCTACAGCAATCTTGAGAAAGAAGATCAGAGCTGGAGGCATCACGCTTCCTGATTTCAAACTATATTACAAAGCTATAGTAAGCAAAACAATATGGTATCGGCATAAAACAGACAAATCAATGGAACAGAATAGAGAGCCCAGAAATAAGCCCGTGCATATATGGTCAATTAATTTTTTTTTAATTTTTAAAATTTTTTTTTGAGGAAGATTAGTCCTGAGCTAACATCTGCCACCAATCCTCCTCTTTTTGCTGAGGAAGACTAGCCCTGAGCTAACATCCATACTCATCGTCTTCTACTTTATATGTGGGACGCCTACCACAGGATGGCTTGCCAAGTGGTGCCAAGTCTGCACCAGGAATCCGAACTGGTGAACCCTGGGCTGCCAAAGTGGAACGTGCACACTTAACCGCTGCACCACCGGGCTGGTCCTGGTCAATTAATTTATGATAAAGGAGTCAAGAATATACAATTTGGAAAGGACAGTCTCTTCAGTAAGTGGTGCTAGGAAAGCCGGATAGCTACACGCAAAAGAATGAAGCTAGACCACTATCTTATATCATACACAAAAATGAACTAAAAATGACTTGAATGGAAGACCTGAAATCATAAAACTCCTAGAAGAAAACATACGCAGTAAGCTCCTTGATATCAGTCTTTACCATGATTTTTTGGATTTGACACTAAAAGAAAGGGCAACAAGAGCAAAAACAAATGGGACTACATCAAACTAAAAAGCTTCTACACAGCAAAAAAAACCATCAACAAAATGAAAAGGCACCCTACTGAATGGGAGAAGATATTTGCAAATGATATATCTGATAAGGGGTTAATATCCGAAATATATAAAGAATTCATAGAATTCAATAGCAAAAAACCCAAATAGTTCAATTAAAAAATGTGCAGAGGACCTGAATAGACGTTTTTCCAAAGAAGACATACGGATGGCCAACAGGTACATGAAAGCATGCTTAATGTCAATAATCATCAGAGAAATGCAAATCGAAATCACAATGAGAAACTGACTCACATCTATTAGAATGGCTGTTACCAAAAAGACAAGAAATAACAAGTGCTGGTGAGGATGTGGAGAAAAGCGAATCCTTATGCACTGTTGGTGAGAAAGTAAATTGGTGCAACCACTAGGGAAAACAGTATGACGTTTCCTCAAAAAATTAAAACTAGAACTACCATATGATCCAGTAATTCCACTTCTGGGTAATTATCTGAAGGAAATGAAAACACTCACTTGAAAAGATATATGCACCCCCATGTTCATTGCAGCATTATTTACAATAGCCAAGATACAGAAACAACCTACGTGTCCATCAGAGTATGAATGGATAAAGAAAATGTACTGTGTATACACACATACACACACACACACACAATGGAATATAATTCAGCCATAAAAACGAATGAAATTTGCCATTTGTGACAACAGCGATAGAACTTGAGGACATTATGCTAAGTGAAATAAATTAGGCAGAGAAAAATAAATACCGTAAGATCTCTCTTATATGTGGAATCTAAAACAAACGAACAAACGAAAAAGAGCTCATAGATACAGAGAACAGATTGGTTAAAGCTAGAGGTGGGGAGGAGGGGGGAAGGGTGCAAAATAGGTGAAGGGGGTCAAAAGGTACAAATTTCCAATTATAAAGTAAGTCATAGGGGCATAATGTACAGCATGGTGATAATATAGTTAATATATATAGTTAATAATATAATATATACAGTTAATATAATATAGTTAATAATATAGATAATATAGTTAATAATACTGTATTGAATATCTGAAAGTTGCTAAGAGAGTGAATCTTAAAAGTTCTCATCTCAAAAGCAATTGTAATTATGTGTGGTGACAGATGTTAACTAGACTTATGGTGGTGATCATTTCACAATATATACAACTATTGAATCATTACGTTATACACGTGAAATTAATTTGTTATATGTCAATTACATTTCAATTAAAAACAAGAAAAAAATGTTAAAATAAGAAAGGTTGTCCATAGAGAAAGACTAACACCACATGATTTCACTCCTATGTGGAAGATAAACTAACACACGGACAAAGAGAACAGTTGAGAGGTTCCAGAAGGCAAAGGGTTTGGGGGGTGGGCACAAGGGGTGAAGGGGCACACTTATATGGTGACTGACAAATAACAAGGTACAACTGAAATTTCACCATGTTATAAACTATTGTGACCTCAATAAAAAAAAATAAATGCGAATGGTTGTCCAGCTTTCAGCCAGGGGAGCATAACCAGGCGGTGTGAATGCCTAACTATTTATAAAAGTCCTTTCCACTGTGGTTAGACTTCTTCCTCACACAACCCTCACGGGCCGAAGAATAACCCAGGAGAACAAAAGCAGGAGGAGAAGGTCAAAATCCAGAATGGCCAATTTCTAGCAGCTCTCTGGGAAGTTTTCTACCAGAAGCGGGTTCTGCCGGCACAGAGCTTTCCTTAGGGAGCGGGTCGCAGAGAGGGTTGAGCTTGGCCCTCTCACTCTCCGTCTGACCACAGCTTGTTTCCATTTGGGAAGTTCGACGCTGCAGGCTGTTTCCCACCTGGTGTAAATCCTCGGGGCTACTGCTGCCACCAGCAGGATGTCACAAACTAAACCAAGCCAGGGGCCATTTGTTACAAATTAGAGGCTTGCAATGTTTAAAGCTGCATGGCCCTCTGGGAGACTGTGTATTCGCAGGGAGAAGGCTGATGGGGCAGTGCGTGCCCCACAGGAGACCATCTGTCCCCTGGACTCACAACCTGGGCATAGTCTGGAATCCTATCGCTTGGAATTTCATAGATCCCCTCATAGGGTTGCCAGACTTAGCGCATAAAAATACAGGATGTCCTATTAAATTTAAATTTTGAATAAACAACACATTTTTAGTATAATTATGTCCCAACTACTGCATGGGATATACTTACCCTTAAAAAATATTTGTTCTTTATCTGAGGCACCCTGTAATTTCTCTCACAATTCTAACCCAGGGACAGGCTGCCTCCAGAAGCTTCTACTGAACGCAGAAGCGAAGGAAACTCTCCTTGAGTGCTGGCTTCTTGATTTGGTAATTAGCCTTTAAACTCTTCTAGAGGCTGGTTGTCAGACTGAGTGGTGTTTGCTTATGGGAAGAATATTTTAATGCAGAGATCCTGAATGGCGGGTTGTCTGGTCTCTTCACAAAAAAGACTCTTTCGTGGGGCTGGCCCCGTGGCCGAGTGGTTAAGTTCGCGCGCTCCGCTGCAGGCGGCCCAGTGTTTCGTTAGTTCGAATCCTAGGCGCGGACATGGCACTGCTCATCAGACCACGCTGAGGCAGCGTCCCACATGCCACAACTAGAAGAACCCGCAACGAAGAATGCACAACTATGTACCGGGGGGCTTTGGGGAGAAAAAGGAAAAAAATAAAATCTTTAAAAAAAAAAAACGACTTTCGTGAAGCCAAGAGGACTCTTCACAAAAAAGAAGTGTTGTCCTTCCATAAAAATTAAACCTCAGGGACCTTTATCTCAAGGCACGCTGGTGCCTTAATGATAAACGCCCAGCCCAGGCCAGCCCTTTCTACTCCATTGGAATATGTCTGCCCAGGAGGCAGCTGGGCCGTTGCCCTCTTAGCCTCTGTATTGGAGCTGCGAGCAGGGCAACCCCACTCACTCCCCGTGGAGATTTCCCTGAACCTGTTTACCTGAGAATCGGGGCCAATATTTGGTGGGAAAACAATTTAATTTTTTTATTGAGATGAAATTCACATAACATAAAACTAACCATTTTAAGTGTACAATTTGGTGACATTTTTAGTACAGTCACAATATTGTGCAACCGCCAGCTCTATTCAGTTCCAAAATGTTTTGATCACCCCAAAAGAGATCCCCGTACCCATTAAGCAGTCGGTCCCCCAGCACCTTACTTTTGGTTCTCTTCAAAAACTGAGCTCTCCCCTCCCTCCGCACCCACCATGAGGCTGGAGTCAGGGGAACGAGAGAAGTGGAGGAACCACTCTTAGGTGGAGCCTACGAGAGGACTGGTTTGCAAGCCTAATTGCATGCCTTTCATGGGTTTGTAAAATGGAAGGTTTCACAATTAAGGGCCCTAGAAAGACCGGCTGTGAAGGAAATGAGTCTCTGGTTGGCAGAAGAGGATGCACACTTTGGGCAGGGCTCACCAGGGAGCATTGACAGAAGCTGCCAGGCTGTGAACAGTGGAAGGGAGTCCTCGGGCATGAAAGGGTGTCTTGTGAAAGGTGTAAAGCTGCTCACAGATCACATTCTTAGGGAGTCGGGTAAGCGAAGGGGCACCAGAAAGGTGCCCAGCGGGGCTTGGGCTTCTGGGTTCAGAGGGAGCAGATGAATCACTTTGGGGAGGTGCCAGGCCTCCCTTGGCCAGTGGTTGCTTTGAGGTTTCCTGATTTACAGAAGGAGTTAGTTCCTTCTCAGAGGAACCCTTGACTTTCCCCTCTCTAGACGGACTGACCCTCCTTATTGTGTATAAAATCTGGTACAACTGCATTTTTGGAGACAACGGCTTCTGCCTGCAGTGACTTGCAACACTTTTATGATCCAGCTGGTTCCAGCTTCCTTTATTCTTGTGCTGCCAACAAAGTCTCCAGCTCATCATAAAACCAGAAGCTTTCCAGCTTTGAACAGAGTGGCAAGGCTTGTCCCCTTTGTTCAAGATTTGGGGGTCACATATTGACCTAATGCCTCCTTTTTGTCAAGGATGCAAGAAAAACAACAAACCCAGAGGAAGATCTTCCTGAGATAGTTTGAGTTGCCAGGATGGCACAGAATTTAACTGTCATCCGCTTAACAAATTTGTTTGGAGTGGTGTTTGTACAAGGGACTGACTAGTAGAATGCTGGTGGTAACCGCTGACCTTTAGGCATTGTCTTCTACGCGCCGGGCACCATTCTAAGTGCCTCACCTACACTAACACATTAAAGTACAACAGTCCTGCGATTATTTATGGGAACTTGACTCAGGGTGGAAGTGGTCCACAATGTGGTTCATCCTGTGTCCAGGCCTCATCTACTACCCCAACCATCAAGAGGAATTCAACCTCCCCCCTCCACTCTCTCCCCATGGACACAGGAGGCAAAGAAGTTGTGATAACGACAGCAGAGAAATGGAGGAACACAGATATGTCTACCCTGCTGTGCACAGAGCCCACCCCACGAATATCTTTACCCTCCATACATCTCTCCATTGCTCCTGTGGTCCATGGGGTTGAAACAGCTGACCACTCTGTCCAGCCTATGGACACATTGCTCAGGTATCAGAGAAGGAACAACAGTCAAATGAACGCCCTGAATAAACATGTGTCCTTTGGCATCAGACAAAAATGTTTAAAGGTGAAAAACCCTGGGACAGGTCACAAGGTTGACGTTTCCATGAATAGAACTGGGAAAATCTTAGCCCAGCCGGGAAGCAACCATTCACCTTAGGTTTGGGGGATGAAGGAGCCCGTCAATGTAATTATACTCTTTTCTCATAAATATAATTTGTTAAATGTATAACTTAATACAATTTTATTTTATACCCTTATACCATTTCTTCATACTGACAAACCCATAAATTAGGAAAAAGTCTTTATTGTGTCCTGAGTGGGGATGAGAACATAAAAGTACTGTGTTTTCCTTCCGAACTGTACCTAAGTAGGATGGGGAGCTCTTTAAACCATCTTTCATCTGAAATCGTGTCTCACTTGTAAGAGCGTTCTTGAACGCCACATACGTTCACCTTGTTTCTAATCTTGGATCAGGTAGTAGATGGTGTCTGCGTGTCTGTGTGTAACTGAAGTCTTTCAAGGAAGGGTTAAAGAGTCACGTGCCAATTAGCTTTTCTCCCAAGGCAGCACTTAGAATCACAGTGCTGAGAAGAAGTGGGATAATGAGAGGGTTGCTGGTTGTGATATCGCCTCCCTGGGACACTTCAGGAAGGGTGACGAGACTAATTGGCTGGTCTGGCGAACAGCTCGAGATGAGTCCAAAAGGAGGAGCCAGCTGCCGGCAGGAAGGGAATGGAAATTCACCTTCGCGCTGGCCCTTCAGCGGGGGGAGCACAGATGGTGAAAAGCAGAACTGCTCGCGAGAGAGCAAAGGCCCTTTTTCTAAATCAGCTGCCAAGAGGGGAACAAAGAGGATTTGCCAGTGCCTCCGGGGAACAGCCTTTGCTCTCGCTTCAAGATCATCTAAGGAGTTTGCCCACATCGCAAACGGTTAGTATGAGCTTAGCGGCTTCAGGGAGGGTCCAGGCAGTGTGACTAGGGGACGGCTGTGAGTGAGGCTGTAGTGGCAGCAAAGCAGACGGAAATAATTGGTTTAAGTCACTGGACTCGGGCACCCTCTAATCTGGGATGACCTCATATAATTACGGAGGACGTGCACTACGGAACGCTAGGGGGCACCATTGACATGCAAATGGCCTTCCCTAGACGCCTGCAGAGGACAGCCCACACCATTCTCCGTGGCAGGCCTGCTCCGGACTTCTTAGAAGCCGGGCCTCCCACTCAACTTCATTCTACCAGCTCAATGCGGCTCTTTAATCTCAAAGCAAGAAGCGCTGCGGGGCCAGCAGCTGCTGGCTGCACCCTCATTTCCACAAGGGATTGGTGGCAAATGTTTTCCCAACATACTCACCTCGGGTACAAAACCTCACATATTCAGAGTAACTTGGTAGAGGGTGGGAAATAGAGAGGAAGGGAAGATAAGTTAGTAAAGAGTGTCTGAGCATACTTATAATGACATGTAATACTTTTATGCTCGAGTATATAGAGGGAAGCAGTTAGGATAAGGCTCTATTTTTTGAAAAGCCGAACTCCTAAATGGCTTATATCATATGGAAAATTTACCATGTTGCTTAATAAGAAGTCCTGGAGTAAGACAGCAGCAAAGTTAGTTAATTCAATGGTTCAACAATGTCAAGAGAAATTCTGGGTTTTTACAACGATCCCATGTCATTCTCACTTGGTAGGTCAGCTTTGTCTCCCTGGCTACCTCACCTCATGGTCACAATATGGTAGCTGTGGTTCCAGATATTCCACACAAATCCCACAACATCCTTTGGACAAACAGTCTTTTCCTATGTACGTGTGTAGGTATGTGTGTGTGTTTTATCAGAGAGGAAAACCTTAGTCAGAAGCACTCCATATTAGAATATAAATTAAGCTGCTAAAACAAAAAGACCCAAAACTCTGATGGCTCAAACAAGAAAGAAGCTTGTTTTCCTCTCATGTACCAGTCCCAATGTAAATAAGTCTCTCTATCTTGTTGCTCTGCCATTCCCTGGAATCATGTTCTTGCTTCAGGTTGGATTACCAACACCACCTCCCAGTCCACAGAAAGTGGAAAATAGAGAAAGTGAAGAACAGCAATCTCCTTATTCAAAACGTGATCTGGAAACTAGACTTGTCACTTTTTCTGACATCTCATTGGCCAAAACAGTCATATGGCCACACCTTGCAGCAAGGGAGTCTGGGAAGTGTAGTCTGTAGTTGGGCATGTGCCTAGCCAACACTGGAGGAATACTACTGCTGAAAAGAGGGGAAATGCATAGGAAGAGGCAACCTGCCCTAGTAGATTTCTGCTCGTGTCTCATTGGCCACAATCACTTCACATGATCAGGCATGACTGGCTTAGACCAGGGTTTCTCAATCTCAGCATCACTGACATTTGGACTGGCTAATTCTTTGTTGTGGGGGCTGTCCTGTGCATTGTAGAATGTTGAGCAGCATCCCTGAGCAATACCCGCTAGATATCAGTAGCGCAACCCTCCCCCCTGTTGTGACAACCAGAAATGTCTCCAGACATGGAAATCACGTTGACCTGAGCACCCCTGGCTTCCAGGATTCCACCTTGGAGCAGAAAGAGGATGCCTCTTCCTGGAGTCGTATTTGAACAGGATGGACACAAAATCAGAGCTATTCTAACAGAAGTGGTGGAGGAAATAGCAACCAATGGTGCTGCCATTGTCAATAACAGAACAAATGTCAAACAACGTGACCAAATGGAGGTCCTGTCAGATCATCTTTAATTAAATAAATTTATTTATTCAATATACTTGTCTTAAGAGCTTACCTGGTGCCAAAGTGTTCCAAGTATTGTTGGCTCTGGAAATACAGTAGTAACAAAGCAAAGTACCAAATCCCTGCCTTTATGGACCTTGCATTTTACCACATGGCTCCCTAACAGTCAAGAGTCAGCTGTGGAGGCGTACAGGCGTCGGAATGAACATTCCCACACCCAGATTCTGGTTCTGCCACTTATTAGGTATGCGATCTTGGGCAAGTTATTTGCAATCCTCTGAGTTTCATTTTTCTTATCTACTAAGTGTAAATAATAATGCTATCCATCTCCTAGGATTATTCTGAGGTTGAAATGAGATATACTCCTTAGCCAAGCACCAAACACATAATTGTCTCTAAATAAGTGCTAGCTGTGTTATAGCAAAAGAGCAATGGACTGGAAGTTAGAAGTTTTTCATTCAACAAACATTTGTTGAGCAGATACTACGTGCCAAGCTCAGTTCCAGATATTGGGCATTCTGGAGAGTCAGATAACTAAAGCATACACTCTGTCCTGAAAGGGTCCTCCAAGTTCACTATCTGATGGGGTGGCACTGGGGTAGGGGTGAGAAGATGAATATAACCTGCGTGTTTAAGTCCTGGTTTAAGCCTACGGTTTTCTTTTCAGCATTTGGATCAATGCCTGGCTCATAGTGGGTGCTCAATAAAATATTTCTTGAATGAATGTCTCTATATAGTGAGAATAAAAATTCTGACTCTCAAAAATGTTTTGTAAGCTACAAAATCCTGTGTAAATATCATTGGAGTCAGGAACATTGATAATTATTTACTATTATCAAAATAATTGATTTATATGCAAATTGAAAATATCAAAGCTTTTTCAAGTGCTTGGAAGCCATTTGACTTCTTAAATAGAGTGAAATCTTCTTTACATTATTTTCCTAGTAAATCCTGTCTCCCATGGACTCGAAAAGTAAACTTGAAACCAACTCCTATCCAAATCATGGCAAATATGGGTAGGACCCAAATGAATGGGATTTCACTGCATAATTTATCGGGGTTTTAAATTTTTTAAATTTGTGTTAAATTCATCAACTTCATCTATAAAAAGAGTTCAAATTTGCTTGGAACTTGTTTTGGCTGAAGAAGTGGAAACAGAGTAATAACAAATGACAACCCAGCAAATTCTAAAAATTATTGGGGACAAAATTGAGTCTGTTCTTCCAACTTGCTTGTAATTATTTTATTCTGACTTTTCTGTTTTTTTTTTTTTTTTTCCTGGAGAATCAAGCTACTTCCACTTAGATTACTTCTAAATGTTCAAATGTCACTGTATTTAATATAAATCAGGGGCAACTGGAAAGTCTGAGAGAAAACAGAGGCCCCAATGAATGTCACGCTGGAGGGAAGTCACTGCAGGGACTGTTAATGCCTCGTTTCTCTAAAGTGTTTAATTGAAATCTGGAAAAATAAAAAGGTAAAGTGCTTGTTAAATGCTTGAGGGCAGAGGTGGCAAAAGCAAAAGTAAGCTTTACAGAAGACTAAAGTTGGCAGGAAATTGCCAGATGAGCTTTGGCTTGGAAATATAAGCTTATTTACCGAGAAGAAAACTATGAAAAGATCAAAGTACCGATTCTCCTTTGCACATTCTTCCACTTGATTCTGGGTATGACTTTCGAGATTAGGGTAACCATTACTATATTAAAACTAGAATAACTTTTCCTGTTCCCCTTTGCTATTTTGCCTGAAATACGGGTCACTGCCCCAAGATGTATGCTGGTGCCCAGCTTACAGGTCTTGCCAATTAGACAGGCTTGCACACGTGAATAACTGCATTTCTTTTTATACCCCATGATTCATTTATATGTTTTTTCCATTAAAAAGATCTGTTGAAATAAGAAGCATAAGTCACAATCACGAAAGCATTTTTACATATTCAAAACGAAGTAAAAGCTGGAACGAGAGTGAAAGACACAAACAAGTGGGTCTACTGGAGTTCCTTCCTCATTGAGTCAACTGTTAATATTTTCTGGTTTGGCCTCAGAGGTTGAGTAAGGAATTCATTGTGAATCTTTTCTTAGGGACAAAAGTCTTTTGTAAAGAATTCTTCACCATCAGAGCTTACTGGACATAACAGACACCTTTGGGGGGTCTGCCACCCCCAGCCCGGGCTTAGTGGCCACAGCCTCTGCTGGCTGGCCTTTTCCTGACTCCATCTCTCACTGGTCTCCAGTGATGCCATTCCTTCCCTGGGCCTTTCAAGCCTCAGATGGGTACCAGCTTCCTGCGGTTCGTCTCTTTGTGCATCCTCATCCCTTTTTGGTGCTCTTAACCTTGCGCATACGTCCATAAAACACAGTCTATTAAACTTTTGTCACTTGAACCCTATACATGTGTCACTTGTCTCTGAAAGGGACGCTTTGACACCCACACTCCCTGTAGTATTTCCTATTGCTATTCTAAAAATTACCACTCTTTTGGTTCTTGGACCCAATTTCAATTTGTGTGCGGTGGTGGGGGTTTCCCCCGTACCAGCAGGCAATCCTCCAGACACCACCTGGGTATTCTACAGTTCAACTCACTTCTGACATTATCTCCCTGGAGACAGCATCAGATCCCTTAGGTTGGGGGTTCAGTCTTACCACGGTGACCCTTCACCCTCAGATGCCAGTCGCAAGCGCAGGTTTTCACTTGTGCTTCTCAGTGGTTACAAATTGGAGGGTCCCACGACCTTCTCATGGGTTCAATTCATTTGCTAGAGCTGCACACAGAACTCACAGAATCATTTGACTTACTAGGTCACAGGTTTATTATAAAAGGATGTAACTCAGGAACAGCCCGATGGAACAGATGCCTAGGGCAAGGCACGGGGAAGGGGCGCAGAGCTTCCACGCCCTCTCCCAGCGCGCCACTCTCCCAGCACCGCCACGTGTTCACCAACCTGGAAGCTCTGAATCTCATCCTTTTGGGTGTTTATGGAGGCTTCATGACGTAAGCATGATAGATTAAATCATTGACCTCCGGTGGTTGAACGCCTCCTCCAGCCCCTCTCCCTCCCTGGAGGTGGGGGCTGGGGGTGCGACTGACAGTTCCAACCCTCTAATCACAGGGTTGGCTCCCCTGGCAACCAGCCCCCATCCTTAGGTGGGGTCCAAAAGTCACTCTATTAACATAACAAAAGACACCTTTATCACTCTCGGCACTTAGGAAATTCCAAGGGTTTGGGGAGCAATGAGCCGGGAACCACGGAGGAAGACAATACATATGAGAAATACATTTTGGTCATCTGACTGACCAAATTAAATATTTTTCTTATAAATCACAATATCACAACTACAAAGTTGGTGGCATTTCTTATCTTACAGTTCTGGAGGTCAGAAGTCCACAATGAGTCTGACTTGGCTAAAATCAAGGTGTCAGCAGGGCTTCATCCCTCTAGAGGCATGAGGGGGGGATCCATTTCCTGGCTTTTTCCAGCTTCTACACACTGCCCATGTTCCTTGGTTCATGGCCTCCTCTCTCTTCAAAGCCGGCAGTGTACAGTGGTGCCCCCTTATCCATGGGGAATATGTTCTAAGACCCCCAGTGGATGCCTGAAACTGTGGATGGTACTGAACCCCGTATGTTAGATGTTTTTTCCTATACATACCTATGATAAAGTTTAATTTATTACTTAGGCACAGTAGGGCTTAACAACGATAACTTCTTTGGCATATCCAAATTGCCAGCATCACTATTCTTGCACTTTGGGGCCATTACTAAGCAAAATAAGGGTTACTTGAACACAAGCACTGTGATCCCACAGACAGTCGATCTGATAACCCAGACAGCTACTAAGGGGCTATGGGCTGGGTAGCAAATACAGTGTGGACACATCGGACAAAGGATGATTCATGTCCCAGGCAGGACTGAGCGGGACAGCGTGAGATTTCATCATGCTACGCAGAAAGATGTGCCTTTTAAAACTTATGAGTTGTTGACTTCTGAAATTTTCCAAATGGAAGATATTTTCGGGCCACAGAAATGGTAGAAAGTGAAACTGCGCCTAAGGAGGGACTACTGGAGCCTCCTTAAATCTCTCCTCTGACCTCTGCTTCGGCTGTCATATTGCCCTCTCTGACTCTCTCGTGCCTCCCTCTTTCCCTTAGAAGACACCCCTGAGAGTAAATTGGGTCTGCCCAAATAATCCAGGATAAGCACTCCATCTCAAGATCCTTAATCTGCAAAGTCCCTCGTGTCATGTGAAGTAACATAGTCACAGTTCCCAAGATTGGGACATGGACATCTTTGGGGTGGGGAGGGGTATTATTCCGTCTACCACACCTTCCCTCAAGGCAAGGGGTCCTTTCGTTTTCTTTCCCAATACTCTGTCCCCCCATACTCTATTTTCCTGTCTCCCTCACAGTGTCCCATCAAATTTTATCTGTCCCATGTCCCACTCTATCTCACTCTGAGAGACCAGAGTCTGAGGAATTAACTAGGAGGGGCGGGAGAGAGAAGAGGTTCGCTTCTTTACCTTATACTGTGCCTGGGGGACTTCACGTGGGAGTTGCAGTGAATTTCTGATGAGGAGCTGGCCGGTGTGTTGGTTCACTTCTTATAAGTGAGGCACTACTGCCACCTGGTGGCAACATACTTAACCCAGTCATTCATTCATTCACTCAACAAACATCAATTGAGTGGCTGCTCTGAGCAAGGAAGGGTGCTAAGCAAAGGGAATAATATTAGTAAACAGTGATGGATGCCTCTTACGTGCCGAGTTCTGTCTTATGTGCTTTACATAGAAAAATGATTTAAGCTTCACCACAACCCTCAGGGTATTATCATCTCTGTTTTACAGTGGAAGAAACAGATACTGAGAAATTCAGCTGCTTGCCCCAGAACCTACCGCTAATAAGTGGGAGAGTCAGATCTTGAACCAGCGAGTCTGGCTCTAGAACCCTTTACAGACACGTTCCCTGTCCTCGACCATCTTACAGTTTCTTCTTCATAAGAGGTAAATACCAGTTGAAAGGAGTTGTGTAAAATACCAATAATTTGAAATGGCAGCGTGTTTTATTCCCTATGGATTCTGTTTTTGATTCACCGTCAAGAATCTTCCTCTTCAGCTAGAAGAGGTCACATTCACCTAACTCATTGTGCTTCCCCTGGTTAAGGCATTGGCCTACACTGGAAGGGCTTTAAAAAATAGGAAGTTCACATTCCGCAGGAGCTGTTTCAGCCAGAGGGAGAAGGATGGACGGGGAAATAAGCAGAAGGCAGGGCAGGAGAGGGGAGGGAGAGAAAAGAATCCAGAGAGCTGTGCTATCCAATGTTGCAACCACTAGTGTTACTGAACCAGATTCGTTTTTGCCCGCCGCCCAGAAAGCCAAACACCAAGATGACGAGATTGCAGCAGAGAGAGGGTTTACTCACAAGGCAGCCATGTGAGGAAGCGAGGGCATGAGCCTCAAATTCGCTTCCCCAAAAATAAGGACTCAGGGATATTTATGGCATGGGGGCAAGGTGGTCAGAAATGTGGAGGTAGGCGAGCGGAGGTGGGGAGAGGCGAGGTAATTGATGATCTGCGCGAGCGTAGTCAGACTCCATGCGTCTTCATAGGACCCATGTTCACAAAATGGCGGCGTTGGCATGATCTGAGGGTGGAGTTTTTAGCCTCTTGATGTCAAAAGGTTGCCTATCGGACAGTTCCGCAGGCCCAGTTGATGAGCCGGTGATCTCAACCAGCCTGAAGTGGACAAGGAGTTCTAATTCCTGAAAAACAGCTCACACGCCCATTCCCATGGGGCCCCAGGCTCCAGGGAGATGTTACCTATAGGAGCCTACTGGGAGTCAGGTAGCATATTGCCTAAGCAGCACAGTTAGCAATGGGTGGAACAGCCAAAAGCTACAATCAGTAGTTGACAAAAGGAAAAAAACTTTAGTACCTAGATACTTAATCATCAATGGCTAACTCTCTGCTGGTTTTACTAGTCACTGTTTAAACTTTATTTTTAACTAATTAAGTTAAAAAGTTACTTCCTCTATTGCACTTGGCAAATCTCAAGTGCTCAATAGCCACAGGTGGCTGATGCTATGACAATGGACTGCATAAATACAGAATTTCCAGCATCACAGAACATTCCATTGCACGGTACTGATCCAGATCCCTTATCCCAGAGAATGGGGTCTTCCCCATGGCTGATCTGGGCATAGGTCACCCAGAGACCGTCTTACAGCTGGAATCTGTGGGTAAGTGACAATGTGGGAGAGCAGAAGTGCAGTAATCCCCTAGCAAAACAGATGTGCCTCTTGTTTCTGTCGACCTGCCCCAGGGACAGGGTGAAAGTGAAGATGTTGAGTCCCAATAGGACTTGGCTCCTTTTTCAGATGAGGTGATGGAAGCGAAGATGGGCCTTGCTCCTCCCTTCCACTGGGTCCTGGAGCTGGCTGTTGGGGGTTGTTGATCATAACTTCCACGGGTCTCCTTCTGGCTGTCCGCTTGGCTGGTGGTTAGAGAAGGCAAGGACGACTTCACCTGCCAATCTCCATCTCACTCAGGGCCTTTGCTCACAGCTGATGCTCTATGAAATTGTCTAGGAGTTGCCTGTCACTGCAAACTGAGTTGTGTGGGCTTCTGAACCCCCCGCCCTCTCCCTATAAAGACTAAAAGGTGTTGTTTAATAAGTTCTTTTTTTGTGACAATCATGCTTATTTGCTCATACATGAGCCTCTGATTCTCAAACATTAATTTTTCCACTTGTGATAAACTGGCAGAGATGGGTGATTTAGACAGGCAATAACCTGCTAGTAAAATTACATTTTAATTTAGGCTGGCTGCTAAAGAGAAGCTCGCTAAAGCACATAAACACACAGAATGGGGCAGCACCCCAGCTTTAATCGAACTATTGTTCCACCCACCCTGTATTGCTGCCTTGTTCACTCTTTGTCGGGTACTTTCCCTTCCCTTCCATCTCACTCTTCAGTCTCCCTGGGTCCCTGGATCACAGCTTGCACTAAGTTCATTAGGAACCTTCCTTAAGGTGTCCCTTCCCTAGGCTCGGTCCCCTCCAAACACTCTGCAGCTAAATTCATTCACAAATATTTAGTGAGCATCTGCTGCCCTCAAAGAATTATGATCAAG
Organism: Equus quagga; assembly: GCF_021613505.1. NCBI lineage: Eukaryota > Metazoa > Chordata > Mammalia > Perissodactyla > Equidae > Equus > Equus quagga. The sequence goes on from NC_060285.1 coordinate 25,160,179, forward strand.
TAGGCAGACACGTTGGTATAATGAAATGGATACAGATGTATAGTAACATATTGGAATATACCTACTGGGTAGATTCCTTTGGTAGCAAATGACAGACAACTCCTACTGGCTTAAGCTGAAAAAGGGAATTCGTTAGCTCACAAAGTCCAAGAGTATATCCTGAATTTTTAGTGGGACCTGACCCAGAGGCTCGCACAATGCTACCAGCAGACTCTTTCCCGCTTCCTCATTCCTTTCTTGCACCCTTCATTTTGGCTTCATCCTCAGGCTGCATGTGCAGACAAGAAGGCTGTAGCAGCTCCAGATTACAGTGGAAACGTGGATGCTTCTCCCTGGCGGCTCCTGTCACGTTCCAGGGTCCGTGCTGATCAGACAGACTCGGCTCCCACGGTCGCCTCTGAACTGTGGCTCCTTAGGGCTCTGACTGGCAAGACCTGGATCACATGGGCTACTCCTGAAATGGGGTGGAGAGGAGTCACAGAACTGTGGCAGAGAAGGGAGACTAGACGCTAAGTAGACAAAAAACAGCAATGTCTCAGCAGTAGGAGCAAGACATTGAGAACAGGGGGAAACGTGCCTGAATCTGTCCGCAAGTCACAGAAGGCTTCAGAGCAGAGCGTAAACCTGTGTTGACTCTTGAAAAAAGAGCAGGAGTTTGCTGGGCAGGCAGGAAAAGGGGTGAGAATGGGAGGGAGGGGATCCCAGCAGCGAGAATGGCCGAGGAAGTCACAAAAGAGAATGAATTGGGTTTCCATATTTTCGTACCAGGTGAAAAGCCTGATTAATAGCCTGGCTCTGGAGCCGTGGCCCCTGGTCTGAATCCCAAATCTGAAACTTACTAGCTGCATAATCTTGACTGGTTACTTAACCTTAGGTTACTTAGCAACTTAAATAACCTGGTTACGTAACCAGGGCGGTCCTCATGCCTCAGTTTCCCCATCTATAAAATTGGAAAAGTAATAGTACCCATCTCACAGAGTTGTTATCAGGATTAGTTGAAACGTGTTAATACGTCTAAAGCACTTAGAATAGTGTCTGACACATAGAAAGTGCTAAAAACTTAGTAAAATAATGTGTTTATTGATTAATGCTGTGCTATAACATAGTTTAAAATAATGGCCTACAATTATTTTGTGTAATGCAGTACAAATTTGGTTTAAAAAAATCACAACAGAAGAACCATAAAACTTTGTCTTTCACATGATTATTTATACAGGTAACACTATATATAATATCAGACATAATCCCATTCCTTCTCACATATAAAGTGCCCTCTATCCCATTATACTGTTGTCAAGCCTTTATCCCACAGTTCCACATTTTATACAAAGTATAGTTTCTCTTTCCGGCTTTTGTTTCTTAGGGCCTAATCTTGCAGACTTATTTTAGCAAAATGTTGCTCAATTTAGCCCACCCAGCCTCATGAGACAAAAACCTGACCCGAACAACATCCAAGGAGAGGAACTGAACAGAACGCACACACAACCCACTCTGCCCTGTGTTCATTTTGTAAGGGTCAGCCTCTGAAATTGGGTCAATGGGCTTGTTATTCGTAGTCTGTGTGTTACATTTTCTTACTTAATGTGTACACAGCAGGGTTTTGGGCCAGATGTTCCCCTTATATTTCATTCTTTGGAAACCCTCCACCCTCCACCCTTAAGAAACAATGACTTTTGAAATGGGTTCAAACTCTGTCTGTTCCAAGCTGAGTGACTTGAGCAAATTACTTATTTATCAGAGCCTCAGTTTCCTCCTCTGCAAAATGGGAATGATGATAATGCCCACCTCATGGTCATAGCCAGCCCTCAAGAAGGCCCCCAGTGATTCCCACCTCCTGGTATTTATGGCTTGATGGAATCCTTCCCATTGCCTCGGGGTTGGTCTGTGTGACCCATCGAATATGGCAGAAGTGATGGGGTGTCACTTTCAAGGCTCAATGATGCTAGCTTAAAGCTGGAAAGATAGCTTTCCAGTGGCTGCTAGTTCCCCCACTTCCAGGGGACAGGAAACCTCAATGAACTCCTGCCCTCATCACCAGGCCACGGTGGCGTGGACAGCCCCAGTGCACACAGGCATCTCATGTGAAATGTGATGGATTCATTCTTTAGAAATACATCTGTGGATTCAAGAAGTATCAGTTATTTTTCTGAATTTGCCTGTGATATCTAACTTTGTTCTTAACTGTCAACCTCATTGGAAGTAGTTTCCCTTTCAATTACCCATCCAAACTTTGCACGTTCATTCAGGAGGGGTTTCAAGAGTGAGATGGACACATGGCGCACAGCAATTATTTGCGTGCAGGCAGAAAATATGAAATCTCTAATTTTATTTCTATATCTGGTCTGTTTCACAGGCCTGACTTGTGAGATGTAATCATAAGCAACTACATTTTGTCCCTCTACCATTCCTTTAACTTTTCTCAGTGGGCTAGTGTTTCCTCTGCCCCTGGTTAAAACCTTCTGCAGCCTCATGACTTTTCTGGACACTCAGGTCATTCAAAGTTCTGGAGCCCCGTTTCGCAGATTGCAGCCTCAGGGCCGAAGTTAGAATGTTAGCATAAGTGAGCAACAAGAAAATGGCAGAACTGACGGTTCTCCATTCTGCCACTCCAGATCAGTGGGCACACTGACTCAACAAACCAAACAATGATGCTCAAACCAGATCTGACAAGGAGGGAGCCCCCCCAACCATGCAGATCAAAATTATTAAGATGCTTATTTAAAATAAGGATTTATATTCATTATCATTGACAATGAACCTCGCCCTCAATGCATTTTGTCCCTTAAGATATTCATTAATTATATTGGCACATGAGAGAATTAATAAACAGGAAAACAAACATTTACTGAGGGCATGCCCCCACAGTTTTACCGATAGTGGTTAGCAATAAAAAAAAAATAGAGACCCCTGCTTTATGCTTCCATGCAGCCCCAGTGCCACCAGGAAGATGCCCACTGACCTCGCCACTGAATTCCTACAGCATCTTCGCATGGTCCACTGAATACCCTTTACTAATTCAGCCTCCCACTCTGATCTTTAGCATTTTCACCTTATGGTCTCCACTTTCCTAATGAGTTTATGAACTTCCCAGGGACAAGCAGGATCCATGCTGCTTGGTACCCACAAAAGGTGTCTGATAATACAGCAGAGTTGTAGTTTTTCCCACTTTGGGCCTAGTTTGGGAATTCTGCAGTTACTCCTCTCCAAGTGAAGACCAAGGATTGGGGACGGGGGGACGAGGGGGGAGCAGAAATAAAAAAACTGAAAAGGATCTGGAAGATTCGCTCTGTTTGATTCCTTAAAGGGCAGAAATAAAAGCCAAATCCTTCACAAAATATCACTTAACTTCTCATTTTGTATTATTCTAGTTCCGTGATTCCTCTCAGAAATAAAGAAGCGGTATTTGAGGAGAGATGGAGAAATTCTGGGAACCCAAGCCCTCTTGGACGAAGCAGTAACCTCAGCTTCCGTGGTGCATCTTTGCTTTCTGCCGTCCTTCCTTCCTTTGTTCCTTCCTCCTTCTCCTCCCTTCTTTGACTCCTTTCGTGTCCACTGAGGACCCAGCATTTTGTCTGTACTAAGCCGGTGCTGTGAGAGTTAAAGAAACAGTAAGGTCTCCCTGTAAGACACCTGCCATCTTAACTCCTTTGGGAACAGAGAGAGAGGTTGGAAGAAACAAATGCAAACCAACTGAAGGGACAAGAACTACATATAGCTGATTGTCCTTATTGCAGTGATTATGTTCTACAGACCTGCCACAAACTAGTCAGTCGCGAACCAGTGCTCCCAGCAGAATACAGTAGGGTCCTGAGAACCTCTGGTCACAATACTTTCAGCAACCAATCAATACCTAACCTTGTTTTCTGTGTGTTTCTGTCTAAAGACGCCTTATTTAATACATGGTTGATTCATTAACATCGAACTCTCAGTCAACAGCCCTCTGACTGGTGCCTGAATGACATTTCTCTAACGCACGTGCATTCCCCACGAGGCGCATCACAGCCTTTTTGAGCTTGGGGACACCAGACAGCACTTCAGGATTTTCTAGGAGGACATTTTAAACAGAGAAATCATAAACTAAAAGCACAAATATGTGAAAAATGCAACACGAAACAGACCGCAAACAGGGCACTTGTTACAGTTAAGGAGCAGAAACAAGAAGGTTGCCCAGGTGGCAACAGGAACCTTGAGCAACTCAAACTTTTCGCAGCTCTGCGCGTGTCCACAAATGACCACGAAAGGACTGCGAGTGTTGATTTTGGGGTAACAGATAAATTTTAGCAAGTAGACAAATTCATAAATATGAAATCTGTGAATAATGAGGGTTGACCATGGATATATGTGAGTGTGCATAAAGTTCCCATTCAGAAAAATTAAGGACCAAAAGAGAAAAGGAAATACACTGGGAAAAATTTTATGGAGAATAGGGGCAATGGACGGAGGTGAGAGACGTGGGGAGGGAGGGCCTTCCAGCCTCGTGCCCTGGATGAGGAGAGGTGAGCACGGTGAGGTGTGTGTTTCTGTGAGAAAAGAGGTGGAGTCTAGCTGGAGAAGGGGCTACACGGGAGCCAAGCGGGAGCAGCTTGGAAGGGAGGTGGAAGCCAGGTGGAAGGTAGGCGGACGTGTGTGATTCATCTTGAGAAATCCTGAGCCACATCTGCGGGAGAAGGTGAAGAGTAAGTCAGCTGTGTGAGTCTGACCTCAGTATGCTTAACTCCAAATACTAGGTAAGAGAGGCCTTTTAGAAGAGATGACAAAATAGCAGTTAGTTCTTCAAACACCAATTTGTAGAGGAGAAGAATGTTTAGGAGGAAAGACTTTTAGGGTGGTCTTCACTGAAAACATATTTCACAAGCAAGTAGCAATAACCTGTTCTGTTGGCAAAACAAGAGAAACTGGGCTCAAAGCCAGGATGAGACAGAAATGCTGCTTTTGAAGATGAAACCCTGTAGACATTTGTCAAAGCCCACTCATGCTTCAGACCATCAGAACAAAAGGTCTAAGTACCTGTTTTGATGAAATATCACTGGCTACTTCGTAGGAAAAATATAAGTAGAGCTGGAATCTCTGAGTCAGAAAAAAACCCAGTACAGCTGAGTCTTGCAAGCAAGCACACTCACAAAAGGAGCAGAAGTGACTGTGGGGAAAATAAAGCATGGTCTAGACCAGCTGTCATGAAGAATTTTTTTCTTGTAACTTGAAAACAGCTTGCCTCCCTGCTTGATCCACCTTTCCCTGACTCGAGCTCGGGGGCTGTTGGGCTTGTGTCCATGACTCCAGAACCGGGGTTGCGGCACTGAATGGGTGCGGGTTTGGTGCAGTGGGCCCAAAGGGAGGGGACCTGGCATGGGTTAAGGGGTCCAAACTTCAAAGCAGCACATCAAAACTTGGCTACCGGGGCCGGTCCCGTGGCCGAGTGGTTAAGTTCGTGCGCTCCGCTTTGGCAGCCCAGGGTTTTGCTGGTTCGGATCCTGGGTGCGGATATGGCACCGCTCATCGGGCCATGCTGAGGCGGCGTCCCACATGCCACAACTAGAAGGAGCCACAACTAAAATATACAACGATGTACTGGGGGGATTTGGGGATAAAAAGCAGGAAGAAAAAAAAAAGATTGGCAACGGTTGTTAGCTCAGGTGCCAATCTTTAAAAAAACAAAAATCAAACAAACTTGGCTATAATTGTTTGCCAAAAGACATGTTCTGGGATGCCCACAGCAGCACGATTCATAATCACCCAGAACTAAAGGTCCATCCACAGGAGAAGGGATACATAAATCATCCTCCTCCCACACATGTTATACTAGTCAGCAATGAGAAGGCACAACCTGGAACAACACATGACAGTGTGGAGGAATCTCACACACATAATGAGCCAAAGAAGCTAGGCGTGAGAGTACCTGCTGTATGTCTGCATTTATACACAGGAAACATAGATAGCAAAACATATAGTAGACATATAGTATGTTACTGGAAGTCAGGCAGTGGTCACCCCTGGGGAGCGAGATTATAGACACTGGAAGGGAATGCGAGGGGGGCGTCTACTGGGGTGGGGAAATGTTCTGTATCTAACCTGGGTGCTGACCGCACTGGCGAGTTCAATTTATAAAGTTCAGAGAGCTATACACTTCTGATATGTGCACTTTTACGAATGGAAAGTACGCTTCAAGGAGAATGTTTTTAAAGTGTTTGCCATTCCCAAGAGGGTGGTAAGGGCATCCTCTGTTACAAGGAAACCCATTGCCTCATGACATCAGAGGGCATGGAGCAGCTCAGAAGGTGGCTTTCTCTCTGCCCCAAAGTCAATACAGAATAAAGCACCGAATAAGAGGATGCCTGGAACCTCACGTGAAGTCTCATTTATTCATTTACACATTGGTCATTCAGACAACGTGCGCAGGGAGGGAAAACAGACCATCTGGGACTAAACGGTGCTCCATCTAGAAGGGGAGACTGACAGTGATGCACAGTGTGGCAGGTGCTGTGTCGGGATGACATTAGGGGATTAAGGGAGTACTGACTGGAGGGTCCAGGGCCGTGGACTCCAAGGGAAGGAGTCCTGACATGTTTGATTAACTCTTGAACTGAGTTTCCTCCAACCCCAGAAGCATCCTCTGAGCCTCAAGGCAGTGGTTTAATTTCCTGCGCACACCATCACTCGAGGCATCTTGTTAAGATGCGGATTCTGATGCAGCAGGCCCAGCGGGGCCTGACATCTGCATTTCTGATGAGGCTTTTAGGAGACACTCGAGCTGCTAGCCCTGGAACCACACTCTGTGGGGAAAGAGAGGAGGTGATGTGACCAGCAGTGATTGTCAGGCTCCAGTCCAGGACAGTTGGACAATCTATCTTGTTCAGGCCAGTCCCTCCCGAGGGCACAAGGGCACCAGAAGAGAAACAAAAGGCAGACCAGTGTGGGAAGAGATAGGGTGCCTGGCGAGGCTCTCCAGACCCTGCGTGCTGTCAGGCAGCCAGCCAAGGGCAGGAGGGAGAGAGAAAGGGAGTGGAGGGGGCGAGGGGCCGTCACTCACGCTACTTTACAAAAGTGGGAAAAAACTCTGTCTCACGCTGCTTTCACTGCTACCCGCCCCCCCCCCCCCCCCCCCAGCTGTCCAACCTTTCCTTGACACGAAGAACAGACTGGAGGTGTGAATATAAATGTTAAATTCTTGAACAAGGCAAAACAGATTTAACAGGAAAATGGAGAAATGGGTCAGGGCTGCCTCAACCAATTGGTGAGCTAAACATGAAAAAAGGTGGCTGAAATCATATCTATTTGCTCACCCGTTGGAAACAGGACGTGAAGGGTGTCACATACACCTCATTCTGTTAAGGAAAGATATTCTTCTAGACTCCAGCCCAGACTGGAGGAAGGGGAGGCAGCGTCCTGAGAGGGAAGAAGAGAGCCTGTCAAGGAGCAGTGGAGGGGTGGGGGGGGAGGGTTGTGGGGGGGAGGACCTCCAGCTTAAGGAAGAGCAAGAGAAAGCAGACAAGCTGTGCTCTCCTAGACAAGCCAAGTTGAGCAGGGCTGAAGCAAGGCTGTGGACGGGACAGGCGGGACCAGCCCGGCAGCTCCAGAGAGTGTGAAGTCTGGAGTCACGAAGGCTGTTTTTTTCTTTGTCTGCAGATTCTAGTTCTGGTGACCTTCATTTCTTTTAAACATCAGTAAATAACTTCTTTTGAATTGGTAATATATTCACATACCTCAAAATTCAAAAGGCTTAACAGGTGGTTCTGTTAAAATATCTACTTCTCACCTCTGTTTCTTAGCCACTCTACTTCTCCTACTCACTATACCATGAGTTTCTTGTGGGTATCTCCAGAAATATTTTACATAGATAGGAGCCGATTTTATATATAGTCTCCTCTTCCCTTTTACATAAAAAGAGAAAGACAACCATAATCAGATTCTATCAGACTCTGACCACATTGCCCCTTATCTCACCAGATATGTACCCTGATTCTAATCGTCCTCTGGACCAACATCGACTCCACCTCTTCAGTCTCTCATCCCCTTGGTGTCCTCTCTTTGCCCAGCTCGCAAAATCACCCCCAGGCAGTCACACCTACCAAAAAAGGTAGAGAATATCTATCAGAGATACTGATGACACCTTGAAGGATTTTAAGCAGGGTAGTGAGACGGTTAAATTAGAAAGAATACTTCAGCAGAAAACACAAGATAGAAGAAAGATTTATCTATAAACAACGTTTTTTTCAGACTTACAGAATAGTCCACAATAAAATGGTGGCAAATTGATAGACAAAGGTCTTAAGTACCTGGGGCAAAACTGATAAACCCATCCAACTGAGACTAGGTCTCTTAGTAAAGACTGAGTTCCCTGTGAATGACAGAAAACCAAAACTGGAAGTAGGCACAGTCCATAGGAGAGTTCCATGATGACCAGAGGCCTGCCTACTTCCAGCTCATAGCTCCTTCTATGTTGCTGCTCCACCATCCTCAGCACATGGTTCCAACCTCATGATACAATATGGCAGTTAGAGCTCCAGCCATCAAATCTGCATTCCAGATAAGAGAACAGAGAGAGTTTTTTTTTTAAAAAGTCTCTGTTAAGGACACTTCCTAGAAGTCATAATTGGTAATTCCACTTACCTTCCATTGGCCAGAACTTAGTTACATGGTCATAACTGCAAAAAAGGCTGGGAAATATAGTCTTCTGGGAGGCCAAGTGTCCAGGTAAATATCGAGGGTTTTACTACTAAGGATGAAGAGAAATACAGATATTGGGAAACAACTAATGGTCTCTACCATACCAGGAAAGAAGAAAGGCAGATTATTAAGAAGTGTGCGAGGCATTGGATTAACTTGTAGGATTCTGAACCCCCAGAATTCTTCTTTCCCAAACACATCTCTGCTTCTGGCCTCATGCCTTGATTCCTGCTACTATGTTTACCTGGAAAGCTGCCCTCCTCACATTCCCCATCCTCAATCCTTCTGCCGCTACCATTTTTCCTACTAAAATGCTGCCCATCCTTCAAGCCCCGTCTCAAATGCTGTATCACCCATGATGTTATTCCTGAGCTTCCCGAAAATGACAGAACTTGTCCCCCTAGAATTTCATTTATAGTTCTCCTTGCGCCTTCATCTTAAGACCATGCCCTCTTAGGTCATTGGCATAGCTGGCACTAGAGTGCAAATTACCCAACAGGGAGGGCAGCGCCTTCCCTGACTCTGTTCTTGGTAGCACAGTGTAGTAGAGTGCACTTAATAAATATCTGCAAATTGCATTGACTATTTAAAGAAAGGCCTGTGTGAAGTAAGAGGGGAAAACAATGAGAAGTCTTTATGCCCTTTTAAGGAAAGCGTTAATGCACCAATTGCAATTTCCTGAATTTCAAAAATATAGATCATTGCTAATGTTGCCAACTCTCTTTAGCGGCCTGTTTTGGTGTGATCTGCTTCTCATTTCCCATGTCTTGGTTGCCTCTCATTTCACAGGCGTTCCTAAAAACTCTTGCTAACAAAACAAGAAAAAATAAGTATTAAAATTATCAAAATAGACCAAATAAAAGACAACCGAAATAATACGACTAGCTGAAATGTAACAAATGATCACTTTAGGCCAACCCCAGTGCTAAGCTCTTCACAGACATTATCTCACTTCATCCTTCCAACAGCCCATGGGGCAGAGGTGTCTCCAGGATCCTGAGGGGACCGACGCCTAGAAGGATTAAGGAACTTTTCCGGGTGAGCAGAGGAGCTGGAATACTTCCTGTTCATAGGGCTCTGTAAACATATATACTATTTCTTTTCATAAAACTTGATATAAATCATCTTTTTCATCCTTGCTAAAGTCTCCTTTTGTATATACACCTTGATAATATCCTTATTTTATAGAAGCGATGGAAAATTTCATTTTCTAAACTATTCTGAATCCACCAATGTATACAAGTTACACACCTATAGTTTGTGAATTGCTAATTTTATACACTCTCTATTTAGGGGGGTCAGTGGTATCTTAGAAAACAATTCCAACTGTATATCTATTTTTTGATTAATCTATGAATCAATCTGAGGAATTCATTTGTGGTTGTCTGCGGATATCTGTTCTCGAATGCAGTAGCATAAACTCTGTGGGTTCCTGGTAATCAATAATGGAAGATGATGATATTGACATTCTTTTAAAATAAACAAACTATCCTTTCTCCATAAAGAAGATAATTTGACTGTGTATTCTTTGAATAAGTCAATTCTATTCCATCATATTTGTCATCCTAGATTTGGTAACACCCAGAACACATTTTAGACCTCAAAAAAATGTTTGCAGCTGTCAACCCTGTCATGGATTCTTAGGCCCTGTAGAATTAGGATTTATGTACGTGTAAAGTATTGGAGTTCATATTCTGGGATGTTTTCGTTTTGTTTTGTTTTGCTTTTGGCTTGCAGGGGCCAACCCAAGGACACCCAAATATAAAGCATCTTCCTCTGCAGCTGGAGCCATATTTAATTCTTAGATTGCTCTGATACACAATGGAGCTGGCCAGCACGCTCCAACGCTCAGCTCATCAGATATCCCCCACACTTCTTGAATCTTCAATTCTCTCTTCTCTACAAATCCTTTCACTTCTATATCTAAACATGTTTAAGTTTCTCTCGTCCTGAAAACACAAAAACACTTTCTCAATGCCGCATTCCTCTGTATTCCCTTTTCATCTTCCCTTCTCACTTTGGCCAAGCATCTCGACAGATCAGCCTATGTTCTATTTCCCCTCTTCTCTTTTACTGCTCAACCCACTGCTTTCTGGCATCCACCTTCAACTAAACCTCAAAGGTCAACAAAAACACCACCCTCCCTACCGCTAACCTATCGCCAAATGCAAAGAAGACTTTTTGCTCTTTATTTTAACAGCCTTCCAGGCTGCATTTGACATTGCGGGTTGGCTCTTTCTAGTTTATTTCACGAGTTCCTCTTATTCTACCTTCTCCCCTTTTTAAAAATTTCAGTTTTATTGAGGTATAACCGACAAATAAAATTGTAAGGTATTTAAAGTGTACATCGTGGTGATTTGATATATGCATATATCATGAAATGAGTCCCCCCATCCTCCAGGCCTTTTTTATTAACTTTGAATGTTCTCCCAGCTTCCAACCTGTTTTCACTGCTCTTCTCTTTACACACTCTCCTTGGGCTGAGCTTACCCACTATCATAGTTTCACCCACCACATTATGTGATGTTCTCATACCTTCCTGAAACTTCCCCAGAGCTATGGATTTAAATATCCAGGTGACTCAGTGACATCTTCACTTTGATTCCCATACATTCTCAAACTCCATATATCCAAAATTAAACTTAGATCTTCTCCACCTAAATCTGTCCTCTTCCTATAGTCTCTATCTTTGGTTAATGATTACCCAGCCACTGAAGCCAAAAATCTGAGAATCATTTTAGGCTCCTTCTTAATCTGTGAATCCACTTGTCTCTTAAGTATTCCTTCCATTCCTTCCTTCCTCTCTATCCTTACTCATTACTTGCCCATGTCGGGCCCCCAGCATCCTCTTCCTGGACTACTTTAATAATTTCCCAACTCTCCTGCCTCTGGTTTTAACACCTCATATCCATTCTCTGAATACCACCACTGTTCTCCTGATAACATGAATCTGACCATGTCACTCCCCTGCTTAAAATTCTTTAATGGGTCCCCCACTCATGCACTCAAGATTAAAAACCCAGTCCTGTCCTGTCCTCTTCCAATTTTTCCTGTTTCAACTCTGAAGTCCCATCCGAAAGGCAAGTCACCCTTCCATCCTTCCTTACCTTCTCCTGGATGGGCCCCAGAGCTCAGCCTGGCATTCCAATCTTGCAGCCAGAGCATACTCATATCATAGAATCCTCTCATTACAACACATCAAACTAATCTTCCTAAATTTCTAAAATGGGAATGTTGGCATATTTCGTTTTAGATCTCCAGGGCCTGGAAATGTACATAATTAGCACTTAAGACACACTTGTTGAACTGACAGACCTGAGCTTGCTTGTACTGGGTTGCCCACATGGCAAGTCAGCAACAAAAAAACCCTCTGAAAATGTCAGTCTTATAGTTAACTTGACGTTGACTACTTCTTTCCCATTAGCTTTTAAAACGTTTGTAAGAGGATTTCCATTTTCAAGCGTATTAAAAGGAAGAAAAAAAAGAAAAAGCTGTTTTGTGCCTCCCCGTCGGGGAATCGAACCCCGGTCTCCCGCGTGACAGGCGGGGATACTCACCACTATACTAACGAGGAACTGCACAAGCGCTGGGCTTCTGACAAGCCTCTTATCCCTTTTTTAGGCCGTCCCGGCCTTATCCGTAATCACCAATAAATCTAACACTCTTCTATCACCGTTGCAGTTTCCACCGAAGTTCAACGGAACTGAAATGGAAGCGTTCCGTCGCTGTACTTCCAACCATTTCCGTTGGCCCACCTTTCCTCTAACTGCCCCAACTCCCCTCCTCTTCCTCTCCTCCCTTTTCGGGAGCAATCTCGGTTCTCCTCAGCGCCCCCTCGCCACACACACTCCCAGGGAACAAAGCGCACACCTTGCCGCGCTGCACCACGGAACTTGTAGTTCCTTTCAAGCCGTACCGTATTCTTCTCTCACTGTAAGAAACTTCCTTTCCCAGTGGGCGCCGCGAAGCCCTCCGCTTCTTTACCTCCCTCCCTTCTCCTCTCGTTCTCAGTCGAGTAGTCTGGCAGCAGCGTGGTGGGGTTCGGATCGGTGTGTGGCACAACTCCCTAGAGTCATGCCCGAGGTGGTGGATACGTGCTCCTTGGCCTCTCCGGCTTCCGTCTGCCAGACCAAGCACCTGCACCTGCGCTGCAGCGTCGACTTTACCCGCCGGGTGCTGACCGGGACCGCGGCGCTCACGGTCCAGTCTCAGGAGGACAATCTGCGCAGCCTGGTACGGTGGGACGCGCGCCACTGCCCGCCTCTCCCCGGCCACCCGCCTCTAGTCCCTCACCCTGCTCCGGCCGCTTCCCAGCCCCGCGCCCCTGTCTGCTACAGCATCCCTCGGTGCTCCTCCGCAGTCCGCAACCCTTATTCTGCACCTCCTCGCCAGCCCCCACTCATTCCTCAGCGTCCCCTTCTTCAGCGCCCCCCTCACCCCATATCGCCCCCTCCCAACCCCATTTACGTCTCTGCATCCCTCCCTCACCCGCTATGTATATGAACTTAAGTGTCTCCTCCACCTCTTCCCCCAAAGCCCCCTCCTCAGTCCCTGGGCACGTCCAGCGCCCCATCCACGCCCCACTCCTCACCCAGCGCTCAGGTTTCATTTTAGCAGGAATCTCCCCTGCCCCCATTATCCTAGTTCCCAGCGCTTAATCCCCCCTGTGGCCTCCCCGTTTCCTCGGCCTACAGCCCAGAACTCCCTCCTCAGGCCTCAGATTTCTTCCAGTCCCCAGCGCACCTTACTCACTCCACAGTCTCATCTAAGTCCCAGACCCTATAACCTGCCGATCCCTGGTCCCACTCTTCCCTCCCTGGCACCTTTATTTCAACCCGCAGGTCTGAAGGATACGACCGATTGTCGTCTTCCCTCAATCTGCCTGCCAGTCATTCTCAACCCCCTTAGGAGTCCCAGCCCAAGAACCCCTCTCTCCCCCATTCTTTCATACTTCCTGTCTCTACTAACTTTAGGTGCATCTATTGCTCCAGGATCATGGTCTTTCTTACTTTTGATTCTTGTCACCCTTCTCTTCTAATAATTTAAGGACAAGTGGGCCGTTCAAGCTTTCTAAGGATGTCTCAATAGGATGTATTAGTAGTTGGTTTCAAGGAGCAAGTAATTATTGCACTTCTTAGAAAATATGTGCAAGCCCTTAGAAAATTCTGCAAGCCCTCTAGCCAATTGAATGATGAAAAACTTGTTTAGATTTATGGAATGTTATTAAATTATTTTATCTCAACAACATAACCTGTTTTCAGTGTTCTTCCTCAGATTGTTTCATAGTATTTGGATTGTACTTTTCACCTGAAGAATTTCCTAGATGAGCATTTTAGAAATAAGAGGCACAGGAAAAGACCAGCCACAGTGTATTTTGCATAGAGTAGCGTGGTAATATCTGCTATAGCTCAGCATGAAGCCACCAGATCATGTAGATTGTAGGCTTTGATGGAGGGAAATCAGTAGAGTTAATTGGTGGGGCGTAATAATAAGTTTAGATAAGAATTGGTGATTTTCACTACTCTTTTTTCTGCTTGTGTAACAGGCCTGCATTTTGAGTTCATTAATATGAACTCATATAGCAAGCACGTAGCTTTCTTCCCTTTTGTCCTTTAACATTTTACTAGACTAATTCTGATTTGAACAATAGATGATTGCTCTATGTATTGATATGTAGTCATCAAAAGTATATAGGGAAGAAAATTAATAAAAGTATTATAAGCACAAAGGTAACTGCTTCCCTGTAGGTTGTACTTCTTGGAGTACCGTGCTGTCTTTTATTGCAGACAGCTTTGCCCAGGCAGGGTTCGCTGAACTCAAGTCCTATTTCAAGGCAGTCTCTCCTTTTATTAAAAGAAAGTGAATTTTGATAGCTCGTCACTGCTTAATATGACCCTGCACTCTCACCTGTTTTGTAAAAATGAAAGCTTTACCTTTGTTCCATGAGTAAGTAAGAGTTAGGTTGCTTAAATTTTCAAAACAATGTCCCTTCAATGTCCCAGTCTAAAAACCTGCGCATTGTTTTTGCATTCCCCGAATCTCAAGAGAAGTAAGATTTTTAAATTATGATTTCTGGTTGGCATGTTTGTTTAGTAAATTAGAGCCTGGAATTATAATAATCTTAGATTTTACACAAGGAAGGCTAGTTGTAGTACAGTGACATTTGTTTATAATTGCTTATTTATAAACAATAACCTGAGGCCAAGAGGTTGGTTTTATTTATTCGACATTAGCTTGTTTCTTTCCTTTAGTAGATTATGGACTCTTGAAGGTAGGGAATATGTTTCATGACTGTTTGTATCCCAGGTTCTTAGTATAGCACCTGGCATGTAGAGGACACTCAAAAGTTTGATGAATTAATGGGGGAATTCAACTAGAAAGCAGTGCCTAATCTTAAGTGGGCTGTGGTGATAATGGCGTTAATTGCATCTTGAAGGTGGGCTGGCGTCATACCTTGCCACCGCAGTAGAGAGGACCCAGTGCCAGTGCTGGGTGAGGACACCATGCGTCCTTTACCTTCTCCATTCTTGGAGTCCATGATGCTGGGGAATGTTGAAGGAGCTCTAACAGCACTAATTCCCAGCTTTTCTAAAACTCCTCTAGAAATTTTGGGTTATTTGCACTGAAGGTTAGTACTCTTCCGTGATAAGTTTCAAGCATTTGTTTCTTTTATTGAAATGTTCAGTTTTTCAGGTGTTCTTTCAGTTCGTGTCTCAAAGAGGTTTTCATGTCTTGGCCAAGATAGTATACTAGTAATTGGCAGAAGCCAGGAACTGAACGCAGATCTTTCTGACTGCAAACTCTCCAGTCTTCACAAAGTAAATGCCTGACCTGGGAATCTAATCAAGGTGTTGTTTTGGTTTCGGTTTTGTTCTTAATAACCCCATGGTTTTTTCATTACAGTATCCTGCAAATAACAAGGAGAAAATATAGAGACATAATAATGAAGGCTAAAGCTTTTTTATTTAAACCCTGCTTTGTTGCGGAAAGAATCTGAGACTGCTTAAAACAACATAACAGCGTAATAAGATTAAAAATAGTTAAAGAATTTGGAGGAAGAGAGAATAAGGACAGGAAAAACAAAACACATGACATAAAGCCCTAGACACAAAAGAAGAAGTGGGCCATGAGGTTGACATGAAACTTCCCAGCAGCCTGTGCAAAAAGGGAATTGTTATATATTCCATGGCAACTGGCCAGCTGCTTAGAAGTAGAAGCAGCTGTACTTTTGGGGTGTTATTCAAAGAGGACACTGTAAGATAGAGTAAATTATATCCTCACTAACTTCCTACTCTTAGTAGGTCTGTTTCTTATACCTACTTATAGATATCTTGGCCTCATACATAGCTGCTGCTCAATAAAAATTTGTTGAAAAGTACTAATTCTGCCTTGACAACTTATCCAGTTTCCTTTGTTTTTCTTCCCTATTACTATTTTTGATCAATTGTTTAATAACATCTGTTAGTGAAATTTGGACGGGAATTTCTTAAGTGATCTGGGAATTACAGCTGAGGTTAGGACTGGAGATATACAGGGGTGGCTGTGTGTTGCTGTGATGCTCAAAGCTATGCCACTGGTCTTTCAGTTACCAGCAGGGTCACCCCCAGTGGACAGGTTTCAGTGGAACTTCCAGATTAGACAGACTAGAAAGAAGGACCTGGCCACCCACTTTCAAAAAAAGCATTTGTAACAACAACAGATCATTGTAATGTGGTACAGTAAATGCTACAGAAAAAAAAGAGTTGGGCTTACTCACAAAAAAGGCATAACAATAACCTCAGTTTTTTGAACAAATTTGAAAAGTTCAGGCAATACAGAAAATAGAATGTATTCCACTGGGAAGTGACCCAATTAATTCATCCTTATGGTTATAAGAGTAGTTATATACATAGATATTCACATCAAAGTTTTAAAACAAATCAGATATTCAGAAATAGGTACTAGAATATGAAGGGACAAAGGAGTAACTGTTATTCTTAATAAGAGATTAACCTAATAAAACCATATATTCTGAATATGCAAGTGCAGGAAGATAAATCAGTTCTACTAATTTAAGAGTAAGGGCAACAGTTGAGCTACCCCCAAAAAGAGAGTAACCTGAAAGAAATAACTGCCCATTCCCATATGAGGGAAACAGATTTGGCTGCTCTTACAAAACAAGGAAAAAAAGTTAAACCAGGGCGGGAATTTCTTCCCAACCAAAAATTATTGACTCTAGAGAGGTGGGAATCAAATTAATGATTGCTCCTCTGACTTCCTGAGCTTATGGCCCACACACAGTTAAGTAACATAAAAGAGAGGCAACTGGAAATGGTGTTTCTTGGCCATCTACCTCCCTAAGCTGTTCCAGGCCAGGTGTCAAGGAAAAGATGCCAGAGGCAAGGAGATCAGATAGTAGGCAGTTCTAAAGCAGGCCTGACCTAGGGTGTGGTGGAAGGAAAGAAAAGAAAGTATGAGGCCAATGTGAGAGAAAACCTTGGCGATTGGCTATGCGGGATTGGGAAGTGGAATCGTTGTGGATTCTTTGAATGTTTCAAACCTTAGGTACCCTGAGGAGATCTATTAACAGAATAGAGAAATCAGGGGAGAGAGCTGATTTACAGGACATGATGGTGGCTTCATTTTCAGAATCTTTGGAAGCCTGCTGAATATGAGGCACTGTTTCCCATGGAAATGTGAAGCAGGCAATTAGAGATATCCAGCTAGAGTCCTCGGGGAGGGGATACAACTGTAGCAATAGACTGGTAGTCATCTGCACAGGGGTACTAGTTGATGATGCGTGCATGAGTGAGAACCAGGAATGAAGAATATGGTAAGAAAATCAAAGGCCCAACCAAGTCTAGAGCATTGGGACATGTCCAAATTTAGGAGTTAGGAACGAGGAGGAGGAAAAAGCTTAGATAAGTAGAACCATTTATGTGTAAAGTCAAAGAAGTCACGGAAGGGACTTCAGACAGGTGGCTTGGTCCCTACGGGCTACGTGTGGACAAGGATCAAGGTTCTGGAACAGAAAAGACCTGTTGATCAGGAGGAGCTTTCAGTAGCAGAGGAGCTAGAAGCCAGATTGAAGAGGGGCAAGGAAGGAGAGATTGACGAGGAAGTGGAAATAGCAGCCATAGATTGCCCTGGGAGTTTAAGAAAGGAAAAGGAGTAAGAGTTATCAGAGTGGACAGAAGGATCATTGAAGTTTTAAAAATGATATGGGAGGTTTGTTAGGGTGTTTGGAGACAGTGTTGTGGCATAGGAGGGTTGAAGATTCCAGAGCGAGAGATTAGTAGAGAGAGAAAGAAGGATATGGTTTCTAGAGTTCAAAGAGAGGATTATTGGGATGGAAAACACTAAGGCACTGCCAGCCCAAAGCAGTTGTCCTTAGTTGGCCGTGGCAATAAATTTGTTCTCCCAATCCTCTATGGGGTCATTCGGTCAGAGCTGCCACACCAGGTTGGGCTTTTTCTAGATAAATAACGGCAATGTACAGCCTCCTTATTTGCCTAACAAGTGGCAGGGTTTGTTTTAATTTTTGGATATATTAAAGTACATAGGAGTAGGACGGTATGAATTCCAGGAAGAAATATGTGATGAGAGGTGTTGAGGAGTCATGGTGAAAGAAACAAGTTATAGGTCAACTTCTTCATAGCAGAGAAGTTTAAGTTTTAGAAGACAGAAGCAAAGGCATTTTAACTTAGGTTTGATTTTTCTTTAAAGCCTAAAATTGGTGTGACTACCCCAGAATTACCTAACAATACATATGCACATTGTAGAACTCAAAAATTTTGGGGAGCTTAGGGTCCCAAGAGATGAGATCGCCACTAACTTTTGACTTCTTTAATTCTTGTAATTTTATTCTCTATAAGCAACTAGTTCTATTCTGTAATTACTGTAGTTAACCTGACTAATATTAGTTTTCTCTGGTGTATAAAACTATTTTCATATCATTCAAAAATATTAATTTAATTCTAGACTTTGGATACAAAGGACCTTACAATAGAAAAAGTGGTCATCAATGGACAAGAAGTCAAATATGCTCTTGGAGAAAAACAAAGTTACAAAGGATCGCCAATGGAAATCTCTCTTCCAATTGCACTGAGCAAGTATGAATGTTATCCTCTTTCTCTTTTATAGCTAAATAATGGGGAAGATGTATTTTTAATCAATTTAGACATTTTCCCTTTCCTAATTTTAGTTGGGTATATGTAGTCATTGGTACACTACTCCTGCTGATCTGCTGTTCAGATTGAAGCTCATAGTGAAAATTACATCTTCCTAAGATACTGGAGAAATTTATTGTATAAAATAAGAATAAGACTTTTGATAACTGTGACTGCTTTACTCCTCATTTGATTAATATCTAGAGTGATGACGGGAGCCTGCCATCTTAAGGAGGCATTTTAGGGTCCCCGGAGAAGCTTTTATAAGCCGCACATTTTTCGCCTTTTCCCCGGAAGCCAGCTGCTTTGATTAACAGAATAATAACAATGATGAACATAGAACTGTTTCTGTGCACCAATCTTGAGCTAAGTGCTTTAGATGCTTCTTTTATCTAATCCTTATGGTAACCCTAGGTGGTATGATCTGCCTTTTACAGATGAGGAAAGGGAACCTCTGAGAAATAAAGTCATTTATTCGAGAAAGTGGCAGCCAGAATTGTCATATTGGGAGTATATCCCACTCCTTAATGTGTTGGGAAGGGGAAAAAGGGTAGAAAACCATTGGCCTAGACCAAGGATGATCTTCACCCACCTTTCATTGGCCACTGTTTTCATGCCTTCTCTTGCCATTAACAAAAAGAAACACCCACACATAGCTTGTGAGGTAGATGTCTCTCGCCTCGTTCTACAGATGAAGAAACTATGGCATAGGAAAGGCAAATACTTTGCCTAGATTCACTGCACCAGTACGTGGTAGAGTCATGATTCTAACACAGGCCTGGCTGCTGGTCTCCGCAGCTCCTGTTAGTTCCTTGTTATCAAACTATCTGGGGTGAAGAACCAGTTTTTGTGGTTGCCAATCTGTGACAGACTGATTCTTTTGTAAAATGCAGTAAAAACCAATTCCCAGGAAGAAGAGCTTAAATGCAAGTACACATTTTTTATTACTAGATTCAAAATACAAATGACTCTAAAGGTTTCTACTTACTTACTCTCAATTTCTTGACTTGTCTTGTCTAGTAACAGTTTGCAGACCAGCACTGCTCTATATCGTGCTCTGGCTCCCGCCGCTGTGGTAGTTGAAGTTCAGAAATTATTTCTTCTACTTTCCCACTCTCATAAAAGATGATGTGATATTACAAATGCAAAGTTTGTAACACACAGTGACGTATTCAACTAATTTTAGTTCCTGTTACATCTTCATAAGCAGTTAGCGTGGTAGAGGGAAAGGACCCACAGGCTGGCATTCAGGTGGGAACATCAGAGGCAACTTACCCGCTTAGGACGCAGCCTTTCTAGAGCTTACTGTCAATCAGTAATAAGACCTCATAAAATATTATTTATATTATTCAGTGTATGTATTATGAATTCAAATTTTGGTGAGATTGAGTTATGCTCTACTAATATATTTGTTTGTTCCATGCAGAAATCAAGAAGTTGTTGTAGAAATTTCTTTTGAGACGTCTCCAAAATCATCTGCTCTTCAGTGGCTCACTCCTGAACAAACTTCTGGAAAGGAACACCCGTATCTCTTTAGTCAGTGCCAGGTAAAAAGATCCAGAATGATTTATCATACAGAAAATTCCCAGCACATTGCAGTTTCATGAAGCAAAGTACAGTGGTCATATGGATACGTGGGTCTTACCTGAGGTAGTGTTTTAATTTAGTAGATTTTATAAAAATGATAGATATTTTCATTTTTATTTTTCATTATTAACGTATTCATATATTACTTTTAAAAAGAAACTTCCTTTAATTTGAAATCATGTCTACCTAGATTGGACTCTCTAGGTCAGATTAATATTTTTATCCCCAGCACCTAGCCTAGAACTTGGCGTAGAGTGGGCCTCAATAAATGGTCATAAAATGAAAGGAAAAAATAACTCAAGAGTAATATGTACTGGTTATGAAAAGTGTTACAATAAAGAAATAGAAAGTGAAAGATTACATTTCCCAGTCCTCTCAGACACCATTGCCCAGAGGTAACCACCATTGAGTTTGGTGGGTAGCCTTTCCAGATTTTTCTTATACATTTATAAATGTATATATTATGTAAATATACTTAAATGTACCTTTAACGTGATATGATTTAAACTACTTCTGTTTTCTATTTAAAAACTAAGAATAAAGGGCCATATAATTAAGATAGTCTGTCACAAGGATAATAAGTATCAAACTGTCTTCTGAAAGAGGAAAAAAAAACTAATTCTGTTAGTAATAAAATAATTTACAATTAAAGGAACTCACTTCATCAAACATTTACTATATTTCCCAGCAGGACTTTGCATACTTAATCCTCTCAGTATTCCCGTGTGGTATATATTATGTTAGGCTCAAATTTGAATGCAGGTCTAGAACAAAGGAAGCAATATCAGCACATGAAATAGCCACGTTTACTTTCTATTGCCAGTTGAAATGTCTTAATCTAAGAAACCCTTAGTTCAGTAATCTGGAAGAGATACAGTGTTCTAGGCAAGAATGTACATGCTGTGCACTCTCTTAGTGATGCCTGAATTTCAGTCTGTATTTCTTAACGAATGTCCATAAACTAAAGTTTCCAAGAAATGCAAGATTTGTGAATCACAAGAGTGTGAATTTCGAATGTATTAGTGCATTTCTTATCGGCAACAGTTTTGAAACAGAGGAAAGAGATTTCAGTTACATTAAGAAATGATTGCCATTGGGGCTGGCCCCGTGGCCGAGTGGTTAAGTTCACGCGCTCCGCTGCAGGCGGCCCAGTGTTTCGTTGGTTCGAATCCTGGGCGTGGACGTGGCACTACTCATCAAACCACGCTGAGGCAGCGTCCCACATGCCACAACTAGATGGACCCACAACGAAGAATATATGTACCGGGGGGCTTTGGGGAGAAAAAGGGAAAAAAATAAAATCTTTAAAAAAAAAAAAGAAATGATTGCCATTGATAGGAAACACGCAGACATGATTTTGTTTGATGGGTTTGCTTACGGTTGTTCTCTGTGCTTGTTTGCCTGGGGTTGGTCCTATCCAGTGAAATACATGTACAAACCCTTTGACGTTGCTGAGTCACCTAAGTAGAGACCATTAAGGGATTCTAAAGGCATAGTCTTGGAACCTTGTTTTGGGAGGGAGAACCACGTGGTTCTTCTGGTCCTACCTAACCCATCTAGAGGTTATGTGGGATCCCATATCTTTGGAGAATCTGCTAGATCTGAAGTGAAAAGGGCTGGAGTTTGGGGGATTTAAGCTAGTTTGTGGTGGCATGAAGTATGTCTACGATTTGTAACAACTTCAGAGAGAGGCATTAGTATCTGCATTCTTTAAAGCTCAGTAGACTGTCTGAATGAGGCTGGGGTTCCTCTGCTCACCAGCAATGGATGCAGACTTATTTGTAAACAGGCGGGGTATATAAAACCGTAGATGCTCTGGCTGTTCTTTTTGATGGAACCAATGTTTGTGACAGATTGATGCGGAAGCAAAGAAACACTTCACGTATTGCACAACAAATGTTTCTCGATGGTATTGAGAAAGGGCTGTTCTTTCTCCCTGCTTCTCTTCCTAGTTTTGACTTTCAAAGTTTGCTGCAAGATCGAAATGTCAAGACTCTAGCAGCATTTCCCAAGCTACGTCCTAAGAACACTGGCGTCCCATTAGATGTTAATAACTAACCAGATAAAAATGGGTTTCCTGTTAAGATAAGTGTGAGAATTCGGACACCCTCCTTTACTGTCGGTGTTTCAGAGCCTTCAGGACGCTAGTGTTCCTAGTGACTCCCCAAGACAGGGAAGAACCATGCACGGTTCTCAGATTTATTTCACCAAAGAGCCTTTTTTTCTCAGGGTTCCTAACAGCTGCTCACTGGGCTCTATGACTTAGATCAAAGAGCGGGAAACACGATTAACATTGCTTCATGCCTCAACTGAAACATGAGGGTTGACCATACGTTAAAATGGAAAGTCAGGGTTTTTGATCCACAGATCTATTTTTGCTACTTTAAAAGATCTGAAAAAATGTGAGACATATTCTTATTTTTAAAAAGATTGTGTCTGAGAACAATATTGCAATTTTAACTTCTGAATGACTTGATTTATAAGAAAGGGGAATAGCTATTTCTTATCTTTCTTCCCCTCCCAGGCCATTCACTGCAGAGCAGTTCTTCCTTGTCAGGACACTCCTTCTGTGAAATTGACCTACAGTGCAGAGGTAAATATCACAAATTATTAATGAAATTAAATGATCCATATAAGTAAATGTGGTATAAATGATAAGCAGAGATAATAATTGAATTTTTATAGCTAGAAATATTTTCCTACCTGAAATATGTGAAAAAGAGGCTGTGGATCTCATTTCGAATCTGTTTTAAAGGCGGTTTTGAATGTAAGTGTAAAAAACCAAAAGGAAATGGGTACCATTCTGATTTTAAAAGGAATTCAGAATTCTGGACCTAAAAATAAGAATTGGGGGGTGCCAGCCCAGTGGCATAGTGGTTAAAGTTCACGCACTGTGCTTTGGCAGCCTTGGGTTCATGGGTTCAGATCCTGAGCACAGACCTACACACACTGCTCATCAAACCATGCTGTGGTGGTGTCCCACATGCAACGTAGAGGAAGACTGGCACAGATGTTAGCTCAGGGCCAATCTTCCTCACCAAAAAAAAGAATTGGGGAACAATTGTTTTTAACTTTCAAAAATTAACATTTGCAGGGTTAAATTTTCCATAGATGCACTGTATGGCCATATAAACCTCTATGTAACAGGCACATATTACAGACTTATCTGTATACATTTGCAACTTATGCTTGTCATAGGTACTGCTACCCCTTTCATAAAGGACTGTAATTAACAAATAAGTACTGTCCTAGAGGCCAGATCTACTTAGACCAAGCAAATAGAATTGAGGACCAACCTGGATTTATGGTGCCTTCTTGGTTCCCAGATCATCTCACAACCAAACCACACCTAGTGTAGTGCGATATAGAAATATACTTGGAGGGAAGGAATCCCAGGTTCCGGACTCTTCTCTACCACATACTAACTGCGTGACCTTGGGCAAGTCTTACGACCTCACCACCTCATTATCTCATCTGTATAGCACATTACTGCCTAAATAAGGAGAGAAAGCAGAACCAAATTATTTCCTGAATACTTTTTAGCTCTAGGATCTATGGTTCTGGTAGCACTACTTTTGGAACTCTTGATGCTTTGCCTGCCTCAGTAATAGCTTTGAATGCTGGGCCATGCAAGAAGAACATGAAAGTCTAGCCCTTATTGGACTATATGCTTGCTAGATCATTAATACTCAGAGAATAGCAACACTTTCAGGATCTTGGAGCTAGGGTGCACATTTAAGTGACCAAATGGTTTGCCCCATTAGGATCTTTTCCATACAGATTTCCAGGGAAGATTATTTCCCAGTTCTTGGCAATAAGTTTTGGTTTCTCACAATCATGACCTTTGAAAAGTTTTTCTTTTGGGGCTGGCCCCATGGCCGAGTGGTTAAGTTCGTGCGCTCTCCTGCAGGCGGCCCAGTGTTTTGTCGGTTCGAATCCTGGGTGCGGACATGGCACTACTCATCGAGCCACGCTGAGGTGGCGTCCCACATGCCACAGCTAGAAGGACCCACAGCTAAGAATATACAACTATGTACCGGGGGGCTTTGGGTAGAAAAAGGAAAAAAATAAAATCTTAAAAAAAAAAAAGTTTTTCTATTTATAACTCCAAGTTTATATTTTAAACATAAAATTGTTCAAAACTCCATTCTGTGTCCTAAAATGAGTATAGCATCCTTTTGAATCTGTGTTGAGGGTGTGGAGAAGAGCAAGAGTGGAGGCCCCCATTGCCAGGCACGGTGCTGGCCTCTTCTATATTGTTTATTCCTTGGAGCAATCCTGTGAAGTCTTACCCTCGTTTGATAGGAAACCTGAGGCACAGGGAGGTTATTTGCTCAAGTCCATGCAGTTAGTAAGTGGCAGAGCTGGGATTTTAATCTAATTCCTACCAAATGCTCTTAATATGGATAGATGAATGAACAGATATTTCATATTCATGTTTAAAGAAGCCAGTTTTACATATTGCTAATTCTATTTATAGAACTGATACATACGAGCTTATTGGGTTCACAGTCTATTGTACAGATAGTCAGAAAAGGTGAAAAATGTTTTTTTACATATATAGTTTAAGATACATAGAACCTTTTATTTATAACTGGGAATGACTTTCCTTCTCTGTTAGGTATCTGTCCCCAAAGAACTGGTGGCACTTATGAGTGCCATTCGTGATGGAGAAGCATCTGACCCAGAAGACCCGAGCAGGAAAATATACAGATTCCGCCAAAAAGTAAGATCTTAGCATCTAGATTTTTGTTGTAGTTGGATGCGAACAACAAATAGCTTTTGCCCATCCAGAGAACAAAATCGCTTTTGAAATATTTTGGCATCTAGAAAGCAGCTTCTGGCTTTTGTTTTCTTCATTTCTTTTTCTTTTGTGCTTTTAAAATAGTGTGTTCTACGTACAGTGATGTGTTGAAGGAAGAGGTGGCTGGAGGGCAGAGTAGGGAGTGTGCCTGATCCCATTTTCCTTCTTCCTGTCACTAGTAGGTTTCCTGCCCCTTTAGGTTATGCTTTCTCCTGCCCCGGCACCAGTGTGGGCATGTGGTGGTTTAGTGTTTACAAATGGAAGAGCTGTCTTAGACCAAAAGTCACTCTGGTACAGTCCTTTACGGTAAAATTCCTGTGTAGCTGGTCATTTGACTTGTAGCTTTGACCTTTAATGAATTGTGTGTGTGTGTTTACATATGCTTTTGTAATTGACCTTCTTAACAGAACACCTAACTGAGCCACACTGGACAATTTTGCTTCTGCCCGAAGCTCCCAAACCTTCAACATCCTCATACTGCTGGATTATTTTGTATGTCTCTCAAATATACCGGGAATGGTTTAAAAAAGGATTTAAAAAACATTTTTTTAAGTCAAGAGAGAAAAAACAAAAAAAGAGCACAAATTCCCTTCTTCTAGGTTAATTTTTGAGAATGCTTAAAATGTACCTTGTAGTACTATGTGCAATCATGTCTTTCACATTTCAGAAGCTTGTACTACAATGTGCAATCATGTCTTTCACATTTCAGAAGCTTTCCTTCCTAATGGAATAAAAGGGAAATAGATGTTTTGAAATGTTTTATGTCATCATTTTGAACTATTTGACTCCTTAAGAATAAGAACTGTTTGAGAAGCACGAAAGGAAAGTGATCCACACTAACGTCTGGAGATCTGAAAGGGAATTTACTTACTTTTAAATATGAATTGTCTTACTCTATAATATTTGTAAACACTAATTCGAGCGTGTGTTGTGTCTTCTTTTCCCATGTAGGTCCCAGTCCCCTGCTACTTGATTGCTCTAGTTGTTGGAGCTTTAGAAAGCAGGTGAGCTTGTGAACAAACTTTCGGGTTTATGGAAAGATTAAACCTTGGGCACCTTGAACCTTTATCAGGATTAATCGGTAGACCATTTGATCATTCCTCAAGATATCAAGCTGACTGCTCTAGAAAAGTTCAAATCTAATTATAAAATATAAGGAATAAATTAATTTTAAATTAGAAAATCTTTACCTTTCCCCCCTTAGGTTGTCCAAGTGCTATAGAATGACCATGCCCTTACCTCACTTAGAGATCTGGATTCTAATACAAGTTGGAACAAGTCACTTCTCATAACCTCCATTTTCTCATCTTTAAAATTATAATATCTCCCTTTCCTACCTCATAGGGTGGTTACATGAAACAAAGGAGAGAAAATATTTTGAAGTACTTGGAAGCCTACAAATATTACAGAAATATAAGACATTTTATTAAAATTTTACCGATAGCTAGAATGCTCTTCCTTCTTAATTTTTTGTTTGTTCTTATTTCTAAGCAGCTGAAAATTAGGAATGTCTGTAGGGGTCACATGCTTTAAACTGCCAGAAATGTGGACATGATAGAAATGTCAGAAAAACAGATTCCAGTTCCATCCTTGGGCAACTGTCTACATTCTTGGGCAACTCACCTCTTTGAGTTTCATTTTCTTCACCTAAAAACTGGAAATAGTAGTATGTGCTTCAAAGGACTTTGGTGAAGATTAACAGACCTAACATATGGAAAGCTCCTGGCCTATAGGAGGCACTCACTGAATGATAATTATGACAATTGTCTGTCACAGCAGCTGACAATTATAAGGTCTTATTACGTGCCAAGTTCAACGCATTATCACATGGAATCCTGACACCTTTGTGGAGTTGATACGATTATTTTTTCCCATTTTACCAATAAAGAAACTGAAGCTCGATGAGTTTTAATAACTGGCTGACAGTCACACAGCTGGGAAATGTCAGAGCTAGGACCCAAATCTAGGCCTGCTGACTTTAAAGCCCATGCAGCACAGACCTGCACTGTCTGGTGCCACCGCCACTAACCACGTGGCTCAAGTTGTGCCGTACGTGTAAAATACACACAAGGCTTCATATGGAAAAAAGAATGTGACATATTGCATTAATAATTTTTTATGTTGGTTACATGTTGAAGTGATAGTATTTTGGATATATGGGGTTAAACAGAATATATTAAAATTTC
Source organism: Equus quagga (assembly GCF_021613505.1). Taxonomy (NCBI): domain Eukaryota; kingdom Metazoa; phylum Chordata; class Mammalia; order Perissodactyla; family Equidae; genus Equus; species Equus quagga. The sequence continues at coordinate 25,187,568 of NC_060285.1, forward strand.
ATCAGCTGGCTCATTTTGCTTTTATTTTAATGTGGCTACTAGACCATTTAAAATGATGTATGTGGCTCGCATTTGTGGCTCTCATTAACTTTGTGTTGGCTAGCCCTGGGCTACCATTTCTACTTTGTGTGGTCTACAAACCAATAGCTTTGGCATCACCAGGAAGTTGGTTAGAAATGCAAATTCTTGGGCCCAACCCAGACCTACTAAATCAAAATTTGTATTTGAACAAGCTCCCCAGATAATTTGTATGTGCATTAAAGTTTGAGAAGCACTGCTCTGGAGTCCACTGCCTCTCTGGGGCAGGATACCAAGGCAAGCCTTGTTTTTGGGGGTTTGGTGTGGCATAAACTTTTTAAGATGAAATTTATGTGAAAAAAATACTTTTGAATTCTAGCCCTGTATAAGTGATATATAGTTCTACTTGTTTCTTCTTTTTTTTTATTGTAGTAAGAAAACCACAAAATTTACCGTCTTAACCATTTTTAAATGTACAGTTCAGTAGGTGGTAGGCTAAGTATATTCACATTGTAGTGAAACAGATCTCCAGAACTTTTTCTTCTTACAAAACTGAAACTCTATACCCTTTAAACAACAATTCGCATTTCTAATTCTCTCCAGCCCCTGGTAACCACCATTCTACTTTCTATTTCTATGTGTTTGACTACTTTAGATACCTCATAAGTGGAATCAGAGTATTTGTCCTTTTGTGACTGGCTGATTTCACTTAGTGTAATGTCCTCAAGGTTCATCCCTGTCGTAGCATGTGACAGGATTTCCTTCTTCTTCTGTTTGTTTTTATATATTTCTATTTGTTGAACACTCATATTAAGAGTGTTCAACCTTTAAGTGTATAACAAAGTTTACATCTTCCTTGTTCTGGAATAATCTTTTACTGAGCTGTGACTGGGTTTCTATACTTGTGAGTCTGAAGGAGGAAACTAGATCCCCAGAGGTCTTAGCAGAGTGCTTCAGCTAACCTTTGGGGGCACTTCATGTCTCAGTTTTCGTTTGGCCCAGACTGCCCCTTATCGAGCTGCGTATTTATTGCTGCATGTACGAAAGCAGGTTTGTGTCTCCGAGAAGACATTTAGCTTCACCTCCTGCCCATAAGCACATGGCAAATCACACTCCTAACTGTAAGGATTTGCATACGATACTTTAAATCTTTCCTAGAAGCAGGTGAGTAATTTGCCTTGAATTTCATTTTCATGAAGCTCTTTAATTTTTGCAGACAAATTGGCCCAAGAACACTGGTATGGTCTGAGAAAGAGCAGGTGGAAAAGTCTGCTTACGAATTTTCTGAGGTTGGTCATATGGTTACCCTTTTTAATAATTGTGGTAGACAACAGATTTAAGATTTTGAGTATGAAATATGATAGTTTAAGTAATGTGGTAAAAGAATTAAATATATCTTATTTTATGTGAATTTGCAGTTGATACATTTTTTGTAGCATTTTCATTTAAAATAAGCATTATTAACTTCTAGCCTTCATAGAAAGCATTATGCATTTTTAAGGAATTTATTAGAGTAATAATTAAGACATACAAATATATATGCATTAATTTTCCAGACTGAATCTATGCTTAAAATTGCAGAAGATCTGGGAGGCCCGTATGTATGGGGGCAGTATGACCTGCTGGTCCTGCCACCATCCTTCCCTTATGGCGGCATGGAAAATCCTTGCCTGACTTTTGTAACTCCTACTCTGCTGGTGAGTGTAAATAGTCCTTCATTTGAAATTAGTTTCCTCTCAAACATAAACCTAGATGTGAAGAACCTCAGAGTCCTAATAATATTTTTTAAAAAGTCTTTTCTCTTATTTATATAACCCTTGTTTCTGATTTTATTGCTTGTTGTGGTTATTGCCATCATCTCATTTTTCAAAGGAAAATAATTTGGCCATTTGGGAGAAAAGAATATTATGTTCAGGTGTTTGGGATGTTGGAGGAGGCAGGGCTGTGACACAACAATCTTGTGATGGATTATGGATCCAGACAAAGAAACTACCATTTACACTTGGCATATAGGTACTGGTAAGAAACAACAACAACTCAGTTTACCATGGAAAGGATAGGATTAGGCCCACAGTATACAGCTAATATTTTATATGCCTTTGTAAACTACTTTAAATCCTTCCTAGAACCAAGTGAGTAATGGATTAGCAACTAAATAAATAAAATAAAACACGCCACAGGAGACACAGGACAAGACAGACTTTTCTTAAATATGCTGTGGGTAGTAAGGAGAGAATGAAGATACGTAAGGGTAAATAAGAGCAGATATGAAAAATGGAAATAGGAAAATGTTTCCTGGAAGTTAATTAGAGACAAGTATGCTGGCCCTCCTGGTATTGGAAAAATTCCCTAGATGAGTGAGAGAAAGAATTATCCTGTTTTTCAGTCCGGCGTTTTTTGTTTTATTTTCTCAGTCTGTCTGTTTTGAACCCTTTGGAGTGCCATAGTAGAAATACCATGGACCATTAAGGCCAGAATAGTATATCGTGAAGTAGGCAGTTTTGAGATATAGTCTATAATTTGATGACTGCAATATTAAGGTAATTTTCTTCTTTTTTAGGCTGGTGATAAGTCGCTCTCCAATGTAAGTTAAGGTTAATCGGCATGGTCTTACCCTCAGGAAGTATTGAGTCAACTGATTTGGTTATAGAAGATAACTTGGGGATTCTTGTTGCAAGACATTGTTACGTTAAGAGTTAGATTTAATGGATTTAAGAACATTTTATGGGGGCCAGGCCCGTGGCCGAGTGGTTAAGTTTGCGCGCTCTGCTTCAGCAGCCCAGGGTTTCGCCAGTTCGAATCCTGGGCATGGACATGGCACTGCTCATCAAGCCATGCTGAGGCAGTATCCCGCATGCCACAAGTAGAGGGACCCACAACTGAAAATATACAACTATGTACCAGCGGTCTTTGGGGAGAAAAAGAAAAAAAAAAGGAACATTTTATGGTTTTATCTCTTCATATGTTTATGAAATCTTTTTTAATGGAGTCATGTATTCATTTAATTTAGTATCTTCTAAATAACTTTTTGTTTCTAAATTTTTTAATGATGCTGTACTTTTTTTGTCTTTGGCTAAATTATGACTTTTTGGCTAAACTGAGTAACTCCCTGAATATCTCATCTAATGTTAAAAAAAAAATTGAACCACATAGAATTGGAATAACTAGAATGCTTGCATGGTGAGTTACTTTAGATTAAGGTAATCAATTTTGCTACTAATCCCTTCCACTATTTTCTTTAGGTCATTGCACATGAAATATCTCATAGTTGGACAGGGAACTTAGTGACCAACAAGACTTGGAATCACTTTTGGTAAGATTTGTTTTTATTATTATTTCTTTGTTGGTTCCTGTTATCGATTAATTTCTTTCCCTGCCTCCCACCTCTGAATTGTTTTATGTGTGTATCTTGTTTTTCTTTGTGATCATCTCTGTGGTAGATGGGGATTTTAAAAAAAAACTCCTGTAACGCTTGTCACAATGTTAGGTAGAGTGGAGGTGTTCACTTTATGCTTGTTATTTAGTTCCTGGTCTGGTCACATTATAATACACGGACACACAAAACCTGAGCCATGGCTTAATTTTTCGGGCTGCTCCCTGCTGGGCTGGGCTCCCCATTGTTCTGAATTGAATTCAGGGAAGCCACATAGGCAGTCTGCTTAGACGACAGTGTTCAGGCTGTCCAGTTGCTTTACTCTGTAGAAAAGCCAGAAAGAGAATATCTTGTTGATCAAAATGCCTTTTCCACTCAGCTAGGTCCCTGTTTTTATGATTTTTTTTTTTTTTAATTTTTTCAGGTTAAATGAAGGACATACTGTATACTTGGAACGCCACATTTGTGGACGATTGTTTGGCGAAAAGTTCAGACATTTTCATGCTCTGGGAGGATGGGGAGAGCTGCAGAATTCGGTAAATGAGTGATCCTTTTAAAAGCATATATCCAAAGTTGTATGGGTGTTCAAAGATGTAGTTTGTAAAGCATCATTACTAAGTAGCAACAAGAAAGTCATTTCTACAGATGTGGAAAATCAAGCAGATGCTGTTATAATGTTCTGTTGATACATATTAGTCATTATCTATTCTATATTATGAATACTATTCATGTTCATAAACAGTAGGACCTCGCTGGGGCTTTGCAGTTAATGTACGGTCTTTGAATTTTATTTGGCATATTTATGTCATTTTTAAGTGCTCTCTCCTGAAAGCTAAATTTCCTGACTAGGCATTGAAACATTTTTCTAGTCTTTTATAAGAGCAAAGCCTATTATTGGGCAAGAAATATCATGGAACATTACACAAGTAGCTGTTCCATGAATAGACTTCCAGAAATGTATGCCAACACATCCTACAATTTCCAGTCTCTACATTTGTTTAGGTTTTAGACTCCCCTAAAGTGATGCTGCTGAGTGAAGTCACCCTTCCTTATTTGCTGTTGGCACAGTGGCAGCCAGTCTTCCTATTTGAACATTCATCTAATTTTGTGTCTTGCAGATAAAGACTTTTGGGGATACGCATCCTTTCACCAAACTGGTGGTTGATCTGACGAATGTAGACCCTGACGTAGCCTATTCCTCAGTTCCCTATGAGAAGGGCTTTGCTTTGCTCTTTTACCTTGAACAGCTTCTTGGAGGACCAGGCAAGTCGTTGGCATTTTCTGATTTTTTTTTTCTTTTTGAGGGTAATGGGAAGAATAAGGGAGAATTTTTTAACTGTTGTTTTTGCTCCATTTTATTCTTCTAGTTCATGCTGTGCATAGCTCTTGGAGAAATCCATATCATTTTCTAATGTTACGTCTCTGCTTAAAACTTTGAATAACTGCTGAGTTCTAAATTGTGCAGCTTGACTAAAAACAAAAAACTCATCAGGGGGCTGGCCCCGTGGCCGAGTGGTTAAGTTCGCGCGCTCCGCTGCAGGCGGCCCAGTGTTTCGTTGGTTCGAATCCTGGGCGCGGACATGGCACTGCTCATCAGACCACGCTGAGGCAGCGTCCCACATGCCACAACTAGAAGAACCCACAACGAAGAATACACAACTATGTACCGGGGGGCTTTGGGGAGAAAAAGGAAAAAATAAAATCTTTAAAAAAAAAAAAAAAAAACTCATCAGTATTTTAAAAATTAGGAAAATAGTATGAAGTCATTGAAAAAACTTTGTGCAGTATAGAAGTTTATAAGAGCAACAGGTGAGAGTCCCTCAGAACACTTTGCACTCCCCGGGGAAACCACTGTTAGCAGTTTGGTGTGTATGGTTCCAGATCTTTTCCTAAGTGTAAATGAACAAACAAATAAATATAATTATTTGAATTACAGAAAATGAATCATACCATATTTTTGTTCTACATTTGTGGGGGGGTTTTTTTGGTGAGGAAGATTGGCCCTGAGCTATCATCCATGCCAATCTTCCTCTACTTTATATGTGGGAAGCGGCCACAGCATGGCTTGATGAGTGGTGTGTAGGTCCGCACCCAGGATCCTAACCTGTGAACCCTGGGCCGATGAAGTGGAGCATCAACTTAACTACTGTGCCCTTGGGCCAGCCCCCATTTGTGTTTTTTTTTAATTCAACCATATTTCACATAGATGCTTCCATGTCAGTGCACACAAATTTATCTTATGCCTTTTAGTGCCAGCATAGTATTTCATGGTATAGATAGGCCAAGCTTACATAACCTTCCCCATTGACGGGCAGTAGGTCGTCTCCTTTGTTGACTGACTTGGAAGGCCCTCCCTCACCTGCACTCATTCTGCCTGACCAGTCTTATTTTCCCCCTTTCTAGTCATACCAGGGTCATTGCTTTTAAAACTTGTGTTGTGTATTCTTTTTCTGTGTCTTTATTGTCTTGTCCTCTTACTTGTAATTAGGATTTCTCTTCTCCCTTCCCCCAAATTACATATATTCTTTAAGGCCCAACTTAAGTCTTACCTCCTTTTTTTGAACATTCTTTCATTCTAAAAGTCCTCATTGGTTTCCCTCATCTCTCAGTGTTCTTTATTCTCTGTGGTTAATAGTACAATGCCAAGCACTAAAAAATATGTTAAATAATTACCTTTCCATTAATTGACTTTTCCATCTTTCTTCTGTTCATCTTTTTTTTTTTTAAACTCTTAGAGGTTTTCCTAGGTTTCTTAAAGGCTTATGTTAAGAAATTTTCCTACAAGAGCATAACCACTGATGACTGGAAGGATTTCCTGTATTCCCACTTCAAAGATAAGGTTGGATTTTAAAAGCTTTCTTCTTTTTCATGCCCAGTATATCTTTATTTAATGGTTATTTGTTAGGCTGATTTGAATTACTTAATAGTGGTATTGGTGTAGAATTTGTCTTAAGACTCAGCCTTTCATTGTAGTTTTTCCTATTTAAAATGTGATCTCAACAGCATGAACTAATGTGTGGAATTTTCCTGTTTCAGAGAGATCTGCAATAGTATGTTTCAGAAATTTTTTGTATATATTTAATTTGCCTATTTTAATTTTGTAACAGAACCCCATTGATTAATATAAATTTATTTTAGAAAAGTGACTTAGAAATTATCTTGACACATCAGTATAGACAAAATTATAGATTTGAAGACCTAAAAGTCTGCTTCAGATTTTCTTTCAATAGAAAGATTGTTTTGGGCCGGCCCGGTGGCACAGCGGTTAAGTGCGCACGTTCTGCTTCGGTGGCCCAGGGTTCACCGGTTCAGATCCCAGGTGCGGACATGGCACCGCTTGTCAAGCGATGCTGTGGCAGGCATCCCACATATAAAGCAGAGGAAGATGGGCACGGATGTTAGCTCAGGGCCAGTCTTCCTCAGCAAAAAGGAGGAGGATTGGCTGCAGATGTTACCTCGGGGCTAATCTTCCTCAAAAAATAAATAAATAATAAAAAATAAAAAGCAAAGAAAAGAGTGTTCTGTAGTAAACTGGATGTTCTTACTGTTCCCAGGTTGATATTCTCAATCAAGTCGATTGGAATGCCTGGCTCTACTCTCCTGGGCTGCCCCCTGTGAAACCCCAGTAAGTCCTTAACTGTTCCTGCTTTCCTTCTCATTCCCCTAGATCCTTTCAGCTCCTCTGAAAGGGTTTTATGCCTTCCTGAAGCTGTTACTAGTTAGTGATGAGAGTAGACTCCTTAGCTGTTTAAACCTTAACCCTGAGGCCAAAAGAATAATTTCCATGATAGTATAAATATAAATTAGTTCAATTCTTTACAAGTAATTACTGAGTACCTCCTTTCTGCACAAGGATGATGAGAGATACAGAGAAGGGTAAGATATTGCCCTTTCCTTCAAAACCTTTACAATAAGGTAGTTTTTCCTATTTTATAAGTATTGTGTTAGTCATTACAGCAGGGTTATTAATTATCATCCCCATTTCCAGAGGAGGCAAATTAGGCTTAGCCAGGTAAAGTGTCTTGCCTAAGGTTGCACAGTAAGTAAGTAATAAGAGTTGAGATTCAAACCCTGGTAGTCTCTAGTGTACTGCCTTTTAAACCAAACGCCTTCCTCACATGAGGGACCTGAAGCCTGGTCTTCCAGGAGTTGGGGAGGCTGCCCACTCCTGCATGTCCCAGCCGGGAGCGTGATTTTCCCTCCACCTGGAATACTCTTTCCCCACTTAATCCCACTCTCAGCTCAAGAACCACTTTCTCATGGAAGCCTTCCTTCAGCCCTCTAACCAGGTCATATCTCCCATTTAGGGTTTCTTGGTATCGCCTCTTTGTAGCTGTTGCCGTAGTTTTACAGTAGTAATTTTCATTTATTTGGGTGATTATTCAAGCCTTTCTCCTTCACTGCATTGAAGCACTGTGAGAGCGGGGCTCCTGTCTGGTTCTGCTCATTGCTTTTCTTAGACCCTTGCCGTAAATAAGGGTTGCTTCCCTTCCCTGGTCTATCCCTCCCCCAGTTCTGTTCATTACGATGAGAAGGAAGTTTCAGGGCACAAGAAACAGACCAAAGGTTTTTTCTGTCCTGTTGTTCCTTGTGAAGTCGGTGCTAAGTAACATTCTAGTTGAAGGTGACATACTGCCTTGGCAGTCGGGGACCTCTGATCCCACTTGGTTTTGAGGGCAAACCCAGCCTGACTGCTTCATGAAGGTCAACTGGCTGCTGCTTCAAAGGCCATCACTGCTCTGACCCTTTATCATCTCCCCTGGGGCACAAACTCCCTTGAAGCAGGTTCAAGGTAACTTCTAATCAAAACTTACTTCATTTGGGCCCTCAGGGGCAGGTACCCCTCTGTTCTCCAGTAGAAACATTTCACAGCAAGCGAGCGTGATGTATGGACAAAGAGGACTATTTCACAAGAAATTTGCACGTATTACATGGTCTCTTCCATTGTTGTAAAACATATGATTTATTTTATAAGGTAAGAACACACAAATCTTGGTGTAGCTTGCTTTGCTTAATGGTCAGAGTTTGTTATTTCCACTTTGTTCTGAAATGAGAGGAACAAACTCATCACATGATGTTGCAGTCTCCCAAGGGTCACCTGTGACACCATTGTTTCCCCAGCGTCTGGAACAGTGCCTGTCACATGGGTGCTGGTAGATTTGTTGGATGTTTAGGTGGTTGGAACGGCAGAGGGTAGAATCCACGAGAGCAAGGCCTTTGTGTTTGTTGTTTATCATGTTGCTGGGTGCCTAGAACTGTTCCTGCCGTACAGTAAACACTAAATATGCCCAGCTGCGTCCCACCTCCTTCCGCACAGACTCCTGAAGCACATGACAGTCTTTGCTGAGGTGTTCTGGCATTCTCTCTGAAGAATAATCAGGTGTTTCAGGAATTTGGTACCCACTTGGATTCCCAAGTTCTTAGATGATGCCAGTAATATTTAAGTCAGGTAGAAGATTTCCTCTTTCCATCACTCTGGAGTTCTTTGTCTTTATTTAAAAAGAACTTTGAAATTTAAGTATGTTCTGTAACTTCAAAATTGCATTTATGCAGAAGCATGTGCATTTTTATAAAAGTTAATCTCTAATACTTTTTCCTCGTTGCAGTTATGATATGACTCTGACAAATGCTTGTATTGCCTTAAGTCAAAGATGGATTACTGTGAGTAGCAATATGTGATTTTTTACTCCTTTTTGAATAGTACAAATATATCTCTACTCATGAAGGTGGGTGGGGGGTACTTTACTCATGAACGCTTGCTTTTGAAAAGCTATTCGCAAGTCAGGTTTGTCCAGAGTGATGTTACATCAGTCCCCAAGGTGTAAAGTTAAGTTTGAGAGGGAAAACAAATAGATGTTGATGGTATTGGTTCTGATTTTTCTTGATTCTTTTTGATTCGTAAAGAAGGTTTGCAAAAATATTTGCATCTTCCCTATCTTCTTTTCCTCGTAAATCATTTATTTATAAGATACTACTTCAAATATAGTCCTTGCACATACCAGGTAAATCTAAAGTGATCTTAGGTGCCCGCTAATGCCAGCTGTTAGTGAGGGAAGAACTGAGCCCTTTTGCTCTGTCAGTATTATTTTCGCGTCTATGAAACTTCCTAAAGAGGAGCTTCTTCATGTATTCACTGAAACGTAACCCTTGGAAAAACCAGAGTGAGGATGTGCCGTGGATAATTCTTTAATGGAAAATAATGAAAAATTTAAGAATAATCATTGTAGGGGAGGAAAAATAGTTTTCCCTCTACCCTTCTGAGTTCTTAACTGAGACCCCTGTAACCAAAGACAGATTAACAAGAGAAAAACTGAAGTTTACTGACATGGATACCTCATGTATACATGGGAGATGCCCGGGGAAAAATGAGTAACTCAGAGGTAGCTTTAGAATTCAGAGTTAAATACCATCTTAATAGGGACAGGAGTAGGGGCACATAGGCCTCTAGAGTAGATGATTTTTATAAAAGATGAATGGGCCCTTGGAAGAATAGATGGGAGATACGATGGTTTGTGACAAAGCTTGTCTGGGTATGTGCACTTGTGGCCTCCTCTCCTGTGATGAGTCAGTTTTCCCTGGTTGATGAAACTCCCAGCAGGGGATTCATGACAATCGAGCCCCTTTTGGACGATCCATCTTTAGGCAGATTAGAGTTCAGAGAAAGCCTGTCCCTGCATTTGCTGTTTTCCAGGAGCCTACAGCTCAAAATAACCAGGACACCAAAGAGGCGTATTTCGGGGTGGCATATTCTGCTACCCTTCATCCTATAATCTGCAACAAACTTAGATGTTGCTTTTTGAAACTTGTTTCTAAAGGCTATTCAACCAGTATTTCTTAACAGGATCTTCTACGACATACAAAATGCTATGCCAAGCACTGTGAAAGAGATGGACTTGCTTTTGAAGCAGCCGCAGTTTAATTAAAGAAATTAGACTTATAAATAGCTAATACTCAGCAGTAGGTGATGAGCAGCGTGAAAAAGTACAGCTGAAGGCATAAGAGGTCAACAGAGGGCGCTCTGACGTCTGCCGCGGGTGGGAGAGTGGAGTTGGCTGCCGCATCAAGGAGAGCGTCCTCCGGGAGAGGAGGTTTCAGCTGGGTTTCATGCCGTTTGGATGTGGATGAAGTAGAGGAGGACGTTCTGGGTGGGAGGGACAGTGTTTAAACGAAGGTTTTTATTAAAAGCAGCAACAAAACGTGGAGCATGCATGGAGGGGAGAGTTCAGTCTGGTTAGAGCTTAGAGCCTGTTCGGGTTCCTCTCTCAGCCCTCCCCCTCCCTTCTGCCTTGGGGCTGCAGCCACGCTGATCTATTTGCAGTTCCACTGAGATCCTGTTACTCCATGCCTTGCTGCCTTGTACAAGGCTGCGCGCTCTGCTTCCTAGCACCCCTCCCTTCTCTCCCCACCCCAGGCTAAGTTAGGCTCTCCCTCCTCACCTCTCAGAGAGGCCCATAAATAGCCCTCTAACACCACTTCTGGCTTTTTTGTGCTGTGGTTAAAGTACTCTTATAAGGTTGGAACCAATCAGTTAACCAGTCACTTAGCTGAAAAAGTTGGTTAAAGCAAGATGTCATAGAAACTGATCATAAGGCATTTTGTTTTAACTTAAAACCTAAACTCCTTAAACTTTTACTATGGGCCAAGGCTATGTGTCAGCTGCATAAACTACATTCATAACACACCTGTGATTTCCAGTTTCAGTTTCTTTAAAGTGGAAATAGAATTTAAATACACTTACAAAGCAATCTGTAGATCCTTCTAGAATTTTCCTATTGTTATCCCAGTCTTTTTTTTTTTTTTAGATTTTTTTCCTTTTTCTCCCCAAAGCCCTCCGGTACATAGTTGTATATTCTTAGTTGTGGGTCCTTCTAGTTGTGGCATGGGGGGTGCCGCCTCAGCATGGCTTGATGAGCGGTGCCACATCCGCGCCCGGGATTCAAACCAATGAAACACTAGGCCGCTACAGCAGAGCGCACGAACTTAACCACTTGGCCATGGGATTGGCCCCTTGTTATCCCAATCTTTTACAAGGATCTTGTCTGCAAATTCTACAGCACCATTTTTTCTATGACAATTTTTAAGTTAATGCTTAGTTTTTCCAAAGTGATAAACCTAATATTTATAGAAATCTCTTTTTCCTTCGGCACTCCTCTTTCACCGATTTCCTATTATTTAACAAGATTTCATAATTATAAGCACAGCTGACATGAACACATTTGGAAACAATTACAGCTGACTTGGTAGCACATAAAGCAGCAGGTGGAAGCAGAAGAGCCTAGGAACTGGAGGGGGCCCACCCACTCTGCATGGGCAGCACGCCCCGGGTGGCAGTCATGTTCCAGCGGGCATGGAGAGGATTGCTTAATCTGACAAGCATTTTTAGTGGAGCTCATTTATAAGAAGGCCTTTACTGTATTTGTCTACTTGACTGTTTCTCTCACCAGGCTCTAATCTCCTTGAGAGCAGGACTTGTTTTTATTCATCTCTGTTTCGCCAGGGCCATCCAGATTTATGCACTGTTGGATGAATACATGAATTAGTAGAGGAAAAACAAGGTTGGAAAGATAAATTAGCTGTCTGTCATGGAGGAACTTACATGTCAGGCTAAGGAATTTAACATAATCTCTAGGCAGGAGTGGATCCTTAAAGGTTTCTGAATTGCAACGAAATGATCAGAGTTCCGTGTTAGGACCATTAATCAGGTAGTGTAATATGTAAGATCAGTTAAGACGGCAAACTTAACAGTTAGTAAGGCCGGCTAGGAAGGTATCAATAATAGTTCGGATAAGAAGGCTTGAGCAGCTTGCCTTAGAACAGTGCAGGAGGAAATATTAATAGATTTGAAAGAGATTTTTAAAGTTTAATTCTATAGCTAGTTAAGAACTTGAAAACTGATTAGATGTGGAGAATAGGAAAGAAGAGTAGAAAGCTCCAGGTGTTGGGAGAACCCACTTTGAGCCAGAAGAAGGAAGAAAACCCAAATCAGGAGTAATGCCAATCAGGAAAATGAACAAGAAATGAAGGGAAAAGATGCTCTAATTTTAAATAAAATATAAACATCTTTTTGGAGATTCTCATACATCATAACGAAGTTAGAGCATTCCTGATTTTTTAGATCTAACTTCAAGATTTTTTTTTTCGAAGAAAATATAAAATCTAAGCAGCTGCCTATTAGAGAAGTAGGCTGGTTGTGCACATAGGTACCTCCATGTACCTGGCCCTCCCCGTCTCTTCCTCCTCTCTACCCACCTTGCCCACCCATCAAGGTGACCATGACCTTGAACTGTGCCTTATCATTCCCTTGCTTTTTATGTTTTTACCACTTATGAATATATCCTTAATAGTTTACATTTGCACGTTTTTGAGCAGAGAATGAGATCTGTAAGTTGTGACATTGAGGTGAAGTTCTAAAGAGGGAAGAAGTTTTGATATTAAGGGGAATTCTAAAGGGGTAGGGAGGTATAAAATAATATGTTTTTTGCAAGGATATATATAGACACCTTACATTTTCTGGAAGGATATACAAGGAACAATACTGCTGACTAAGGAATGGGACTTGGCGACAGCGAGCAAAAGCAAAGGAATTTTGCATTTGGTCCTGTTTAATTTTTTTTTTAGCATTTGCATATATTTCTTTTAAAATTAAAAAAAAAACCCTAGTTTAAAAGAATTTATAACCAGTTTAAAAAGATTTAAAAACATTTACTTTGAAAAGCTTTATTTCATATTCCTTAATCAGATCTTCAAAGATTTTTGGCAGTGAATCCTAAGTTGAAAAGTACAGACCCATTTTTCTTTTTCTTAGATGACTTCCAAGATTAAGTGGGGAAAATAAAATGTCTGGGGATGAAGGGAAACATCAGTTTGTGGCCTATCAGCTCATTAGTGTGATATTTCAAAGAATATGCAATTCGATCCTTTACCCAAATTTTTGAATTGACCTGTAAGTTAGTTGACATACTTTTTATAATGTTTCTTTACTTTGGAAATGTATATATCATGAATAGTAAATCTCTGTATCAAAAGTTTCCTCTACTTTTATTATTAATAGTTTAATTTTCCTTAAGCAATATAGATTTTAGGAGTCATATCAGCTCTTTAAGTTATAGTGATGCAATCTCAGAATTATTCAAGGCTAAAATTTATTTTTTACAATCTTATGCATTCTTGTAGTTCTGTCGTCTTCTTAATTTTTACTTTTATGTCAGATAAACCAGTAAATATTGCTAAATTGTACATGAATAGAAATAACCAGGTAACATTTATTTTAGGCCAAAGAAGATGATTTAAATTCATTCAACTCCACAGACCTGAAAGATCTCTCTTCTCATCAGTTGAATGAATTTTTAGCACAGCTGCTCCAGAGAGTAAGTACTGGCTCACAACATTAGCAATTAAAATGGGCATAAAGGCACAGCATTTGTGTCAAACCCAACATGGAAAAAAACATTACTGTGGAAACTAATGGAAAAAAATAGTTTATAAAATTCATTCATTTAAAAACATCTATTGAATGCCTACTATGTTTAGTATGGTGCTGAATATAAAAATATGTAAGAAAGAAATAGACCGTGTCCTCAAAAAGTTTACAATCTAGTAGGAAAGATCACACATGCAAGCTTTAGCAGTAAAAGCAGGGATATTTTAGGTATTGTTTGAGAGAAGCTTAATTAGTGAAGAAGGACTCCCTTCCAACGAGTGTAATCAAGGAAGGATTTGGGAGCAGTGGGCTCAGTCTGAGCACAGCAGCATCAGCAGGGAGGTAGAAGTTCAAGTGCAAGGGAACAGCGAGTGAGGCGCGTGCCCAGGGTTGCAGGAGTATGCTGCAGCTCCGGGTCGAGAAGTGAAGGAAGATAACGCCGGAAAGGCTGGTAGGATCAGTTGCGGTGAGTCTTGAATGCTAAGCTAAGAGTTTTAGATTTGATTCTAGTCAGTAGGAAAGGATTTAACATATTTAACAGAGTCATTTGATGAAATGGTGGGTTGTGAAAATGAATCCACTGGTGATGTGAAGGCTGGATTGATTGACATGAGGAACACAGCGGGTGACGTCAGCTGGAGGACTCGCAGGAGTACAGGACCTGAGGGAGAGAGCTGGCGGGAAAGGGGAAAGGAAAGAAGAGGACAGATGAGAGGGAGATTACACCGGATGCAAGCGTGGGGTTTGGTGACTGACTGGATTTGGAAGTTAACAGGAAAATCTGTTTACACAGATTTTAAGGTTTCAAGTCCAGGTAATTAAAAGAATACATGAAACTGAAAGGAGATGCTGCCTTGTGAGAGGGAGATAATGACTAGGTCGTTACTATTACATTATAGGGAACTCTTAGGTCTAAGGACCCTGAGAGGAATGGAGAAGACTTTGAACAGGAGTTCCTATGGAGTTGACGCAAAATGAGCAAGAGGATTTTAAGCCAACGGGGGGCCTTAGAGAATCAGTTTTTAGTGCATCGAGTCCTCAGGGTTTCACAAATGTCTGTAGCACTGTCATGTGGCCGAGGACTAAGAAGAGAGAAAACGTGACAGATGACTGGGGAATAGGGCAGGCAAACATGGGGGAAGGGAGGGAGCCTGGGAGGTGACCTTAACCAGCGGACTGCCAGGGTGGACGTGGGGTGTAGTTGGACTAAACACTTTGGGAAGGGTCTAGCAGTCAGTGAGAGCAGAGATGGCTGTGGGTGTCGAGTGAGGGTTCTACTGTGAGGTGAGCTGCTCACTGCCGAGGAGAGTTACCGCAGCCTGCACTCCGCGGCCACCTCACACTCTCTACTTGTCCATACTGAATTCTTTCTTTCCTTTACCCGAACTTGTTATCCCTTTCAGCGTGGGTTAAGGTGGGCACAGGAGGTTTATGAACCCCCTGAAATTGTATATGGAAGTTGGTGTATATATGGCAAATGTATTTTTTTTTCCCCTAAGGAAAGGGTCCATATTATTCATCAGATTCTGAATGGGATCTGTAATAGAAAAGTTTAAAAAATCCTATTTTGTAGGGATATAGAAAATTTAAAAGGGATTTTAGAAGAAATATACAAAGATAAATCTGGGGGGGGTCAGTGAGGAAAAAATTAAGGAACTGTGATTTAATCTGGAGAATGGAATAAATTTAAGATATGTAGGGTATAAGGAAGAACTTGAAAGATTCTAGAAAGGGTCAGAAAGTTAATATTTATATATGTGAAAAAGTCTGAGGAGAGTAATTCTCATTTAATTCTCTACGTACCTTGCAACTTAAATTATCGCATTGCTCCTAGTATAGAACATCCTTATCCAGAACAAGTTTGCACAAAATTTATCTCAGTGTGCATTTGTTTCTTTTACTTTTATCTAACTTATTTCTATATTATAAAATATTTAGGGTTTTAATCTGGCTAAGAATTTTTCTCCAGCTCCTTTCTTCCCAGGAATCCTGTTGAAATGATACATCTTACTTCTTTATTTTGCTCTTAGGCACCTCTTCCATTGGGGCACATAAAGCGAATGCAAGAGGTGTACAACTTCAATGCCATTAACAATTCTGAAATACGATTCAGGTACATCATTTTAACTTGTCTCTGTGGAAGAAAGTAGAAAACTAGTTTAGAAAGTGGAGAAAGGGAAGTACTTTATGTGGCATACATGAGTCTTGAGAAATCCTTGTCAAATTTACTGCATCTATATAAATAATTATAGTGGTCTTTAAGGAATAGTTGTAATATCAGTAAGAGGATAATATTAATCTTTTGTTAGGATCTGTTCTAAGCTCCTCTTGCCTTTAAAAAAAATTAGAATTAAGGATCCACTGGTAAATAGGCCTTCTTCCACAACTAGCCAAATCAACTCTGAAGTGGGAATAGTAAGAAATCTTTGATTCTGTTAAGTAATTAATCTTTCTTAGTTCAGATTTTTAGGGGAAGGCTTGAACCAAAGTTTATCTCCTTCAGAAATTGCATTCTTAAGTTACATGAGCACCTGTGTAATCCAAACCTTTTAAAACGTGATCTTTTTCAAGAACAAACTCCTCTTCCTTCTCTTCTCCAATTATTACATTGTATATATAAGGAATTTGAGAGTCTCAGAATAAAGACATAGTATAAAGTGGTGGACAATGTAACTATAATGGGGTTGTTCATCATTACAAAAGTAATTTTCAGATATACCTGTCATATACTGCCCCTTCCTCCTTTCCGACCCCACGGCCCCCAAAATTCCTCCTTTCAGATGGTTACGGCTGTGCGTTCAATCGAAATGGGAGGAAGCAATTCCTTTGGCTCTAAAAATGGCAACTGAACAAGGAAGAATGAAGTTCACACGACCCTTATTCAAGTAAGAACCAAATCAGACTGTGCTTTGTATATATAAGGAATGGGCAAGAGAAATCTTAAATGTTTGTGTTGTTGCTAAAATACTTTGTAAAATGCAACCTAAAAATAATAAATATTTTTAAATTTCTTAAAATTATAGATATAAGTTTGGCATAGGAATGAACACTCCCAAATACTTAAAATTTGAGATAATTTCATTAGTTTTTTTAGAAGCATTATATATGTATTACCTATTATGGGCCAAATAGGGTTAGACACTGTTGAAAAGAAATAAATCGAAGACAATCCTGTATACAGAGAGATCTTTAAAAGCAAGTAGATGATCATTGGTGAGTGGGCATGGACAGGAAAAAAAGAGTCTGAAGTTAAGTGCAAGAAGAAATGAGCAGGTAAAGCAAACCTTTTTGCTTCAAATGTTGCAATGAGATGGAAGAATAGGCTGCTTGATGTGTATTAAAAGAATGCTTGGTACAAGGGGAAAAAGTTGTATCTTGGCTGCAAGATACCATTTAAGAATATCCTAGTGAAGTTATTTGACTATGGGTTTGGCAGGACTTCTGAAAAAAGAAAATAATAACCATGATATACATAGCCATGGTTAATCTGTTTGCTTTTCACTTACTTTACAAGTATAATAAAACTTGCCGAAACAAGTCGTTATCCATCTTTCTTTTTCTTTTTTTTTTTTGCAGGGACCTTGCTGCCTTTGATAAATCCCATGATCAAGCCATCCGTACCTACCAAGAGCACAGAGCAAGTATGCACCCTGTGACTGCCATGCTGGTGGGAAAAGATTTAAAAGTGGATTAAGGACCTGCCTATTGCTGATTCCACACATTTCTCTTTTTTACATTGAATTCATAAATAAATATGAAACTTCAGCTTGCATTGTAACTAAAAATGTCTGCTTAGTTTGGGCATTTTATTGTTTTGTCAGTGATTTTCAGAAATAAAGCTGAGCTACCCTCCCCCTCTGCTCCCAGCCCTGGCCCCTGTCCAGTGGCGTGTTCTTTGTAAAGTGAATTTTAGCAAAGTTTAATCTTTTGATTTATAAATGTAAAATTTTTAATTAGTTTCATATCCATTTTCTCTCAGTATGATCGCAAAAATGTCAGCGTTATTTATCTGATATTTTAAGTTCTTTAATTTCAGTCTGCTGCACACCAGAAATACAACATGATTAGGGTTTTGCTTTTTAAATTACCTCCCTTACCAAAATGTGTATAGTCTATAGTCTAGCAGGAGTGTTCTCCTCCCATGCCTGGATCCATCTGCTTGTCCCCCAGAGTTGTCCTGCTGTTCTCTCCATCAGGATCACATGGCCACCCTGAACACCGTCCAGTGTCCTTCCCATCCATCCCTCAGGTATTCTCCCAACAGTCTGTTCAACCTGCCTCACCTCTTTGGTGGTCAACAAACATCCTCACCTACAGAGAGCATACAGCTCATAGAAAGACATACTGAAAACAATATAACAACTTGAACCAAGTAAGAGTAGTAGCACCCCTGTGAGTGCAATATGGTGCCCCAGGGTACCTTGGCACACAGTTTGAGAACCACAGTAGTATCGGTTAGGATTCTTTGCTTGTAAGCAACAGCAACCCAAATGACTAGAAATCCAAAAGGGAAAAGGAGGATTATTTTAAGGATACAGGGTAGGGGGAGGGTATCAGAACCTGTGCACAGATGGCTGACACCTAAGACTGCAGAGCCATCAGTACTGTGGTCTCTCATTTCTGCTCTCGAGTCCACACTGTGTAATCTGGCTGCCCTCCAGCTTTACTGTTGTTCTTGCCACATAGAGAGACTGTCTTAATTCCAGATCCCCAGAGGTGAGACTCTGACCCAGCTTGGGTCCACCCCTGGCCAAATAAACTAAGGGGAATGGCATCTTAGAGTACAAATGTGGGTGGGTTATGTCATCATGAAATACTCCCAAAAAGTGCTAATGCAGTGACAAAGATCTTCAAATGCATAGGCGTGGGCACCAAAAGGTGGGGCAGATATCGAACGGACATTCCTGTCCCTGTCTAGTCCTGAGACTTGTCCCTTGCTCTCACTCTCCCTGGTGGTTCTCCTCTTGGACATGTACCTACACTACAGTGTGGCTCCGCTTCTCAAGCTCTGCTCTCACTCTCGTCTCAGGAAGCAGAGGAGTGAGTTTAGCTCCAATCCCTGGTATATGATCATGTTCTAAGTGATTAGACTTTAGCAAATCCATGGACCCAAATGGTGCTTTTCAAGGCTCTTGCTGCCCTATAAGCTTAGCCGACACTCTAAGCTCGTGTCATTCGCAGTCCTCACTGATTTGTGGTACTGAAAGCGAATTGGAGCAAAGGAGGTTTGGAGGGTGGTGGTGAAGGGTGCTCTGGAGAAGGCAGAGGGTGCTGAAGACAAACATCCATGCAGATTTACCTGGGGCCAGCTCCGTGGAGTCTGCATCTGTTCACTTCAGCTAATAAGCATATGTTGAGCGTCTTTGTGCCAGGCTGGCTCTACACATAAAATCCTGGGTGAACAAAGATAAGTACTTTCTATATAATGCTAAAAAAGAGGTATGCTAAAGCAGCCTGGAGAAGGGCCACGCAACCCAACCAAAGTGTTTAGGGAATGCTTTCTGGAGAAGAGAAGGCCTCAACTGAGTCTTAAGGAATAAGAAATATCTAGCCAAGCAGAGACAATTGGAAGTGTCTTCCAGGTGGAGAAAGAATGACATAAGTAAAGGGATAGACTTTTGGGTTGTTTGGGTCATAAATTTGCACAGAGCCAGTGGAAACAGCTTGTCTCTGCAATGTGTCGGGCCTGAGTTTGGAATCCTCAAATGGCTGGGCGGGACTCAGATTGCTGGGCGCTGGTATCATCTGGAGGCTTCTTCCCTTGCATGTCTGATGTCTGGCCTGGGATGACTCAAAAGCTGGGCTCAGCTGAGACTGGCAACTGATGTGCCCAAGTAGTTTGGGTTTTCTCACAGCACAGTGAGTAGTTGGACTTCTTAGTAGTCTTGTATTTTATAAGTTTGCATCCATCACCAGAGAGTAAGTGCCATGAAGGCAGAGAATGCACCTTGCTTCATTCCCAGCACCTAGCATAGTGCTTGGGACGGAACAGGCGTTCAAGAGATAGTGGTTGGATGAGTGAAGGGAGGAGGGCAGAAAGTTAAGGTGCTTCACATCTAAGGACCTCACTTTTCTCAGAGATGCAGGAGGTAAGGTCCTCCTCTGAGAATTAGAGGAGTGGATGTGGAGAAGGTGTTGAGGAGTGGGGTGAATGTCTTAGAGACTGAGGGGCCGGGCAGGGAGAAGGGCAGAGCCCCGATCCACACCATCACAGGGCCTTCTGGAGCAGAGCCTCCCACCAGCGTGAGCACAGAGGGTGGGTGTGGTGACGACCGCGGGTCGGGTTTTACTCAGAGCAGAGGCACAGGGTCATAAAAGAATTCCAAAGTACTGAAGAGAATGGTCGAGGTGAGCAACTCGGGGACCAGCTTCCTTGGAAGGGGAGTGAGGAAGGCTGTGGGAAGTGGAGGGAACAAGGAACCAGGAAGTCAGGTCTAAGGGCAGAGAAACCAGTGGAGAACTGGAGGCTAGAAGGTTGTGGTCAGAGGGTGGGGTATTGGAATTTAGGATTTCTTATGTGTGTCCAGTTCAAGTGATGAAAAATTCCAGGGTGCGGTCAGGATGTGGGTGGCTGAAGTGCAAGTTTCAATGAGGCTCAAGGAGGGGCAGCTTTTTATCTGTATGCTTCCCAGGAAGCTGTCAGAGAAAGAGAGATTCTGGGTATGGGTGTTTTCTGTGAGCCACTGTGTCTCTATTCCCAACAAAATGTTTTAGTGGAAACAGACTTTTCCAGATTTTTCTATCGCATAAATCAAATCTCTAGAAACTGGCTTACACTAAAATGCTGCTTAGTTAAACTAGCGCCCACATTTCTTTGATTCCTTCTTCAGGCTCTTCAGATCTCCTTCATCCTAGTGGTAATGAATTGGGGGCAGGGAGCAGTTTTCTGTGTTGAAGAAGCTTAACTGGATCAGGGATATCCATGTGCCAAGAGAAAGTATTTATAAAGCAATATAGGTGTAGGGAGTGTTACGGTCCCAAGAATAATAATTGCAAACACTTCTGTAGCATTTCCGATGTACCAAGAGCTGCTCTGAGGGCCTTACGTATGTGAACTCGCTTAATCCTCCCAACAGCCCTTTGAAATAGGTACTATCATTATTCCCATTTTAGAGATGACGGAACTGAGGCCCAGAGAAGACAAGAAGCTTACCCAGAGGTCACACAGCTCGTAAACGGCAGGGCCAGGACTCGATGCCAGGTAGATCCTACAAATACTGCAGTGAGGCAGTTAGCCCCTCTGCCTTTGCATGAGAAAACGGAGGCTAATTAATAACTCACTTGCTCAAGGCTAATAAGTAGTGGAGCTGGAGTCCCACCCATGGCTGGCTGAGCTGATAACCTCCAAGCCATGGAGGCTCAGTCGCCAGATGGTGACCTTTCATTGTGAAAACGATCTCTGGCCTTTCCAGTCCCACCTTGTGGCGGGACAGCTTCAGAAAACCTTAGCCGTGGTAGGAAGCAGTTGCTCAACACCTTTGTGGAATAAACAAATGAATGAGGATTGCCACACTCCCCGGTGTCAGAGTTGGCCAGCAGGGTGCATTTTACAGTTGAGTAATTCCAGATAAAGACAGGAACATGGTGTTTATAAGCTGCCCTTAACGTAGGAGAATGCAGACAGAAACCAGGAGAGGAAGAAATCAGGAACCCTGAGGACAGGGGACCCGTAGCAGGGGCCAGCGGGCGCTGGGACCCCAGTGGTCTTGCTGCCAGCAGGGCAGCATCGCAGGTGGACAGGCCGCTCTCCTGCCTGCATCCCCCTCTCCCGCCCCGTAGCTCAGCTGCAAAAACCCGAAGGGACACCGCGGGGCTCTCAATAAATATTTGTCCAATGCGTGAGTGAGTAAAGGCAAGGGAGGGGGCGTGTTTTGAAAGTCCATCCTAGCCCTCCCTGCCGACCACACCTCGGTAGTCACTCCCAGATAAAACTCTCCCCTCCCGGTGACAGTCACCAGCGACTGTCACTGGTGGAGGAGTAGGCGCCGCCTGGTTCCCTGGCCTGCTCTGCCGTCGGGGCTGCTGCGGAGCCATGCCCCGGTACACGGTACACGTGCGCGGAGAGTGGCTGGCCGTGCCCTGCCGGGACGCGCAGCTTACCGTGGGCTGGCTGGGCCGCGAGGCCGTGCGCCGCTACATCAAGAACAAGCCGGACAATGGTGGCTTCGCCTCGGCGGACGACGTGCGCTTCCTCGTGCGCCGCTGCAAGGGCCTGGGCCTGCTGGACAACGAGGACCCGCTCGAGGTGGCCCTGGAGGACAATGAGTTCGTGGAAGTGGGTGAGTGGCCGGAGCAGCCCGAACGGCGGCGGCCTGGCCTGCTCGGTGCTCAGGTCCCTGGGAGGGAGGTCCTGGGGGCATCTCCGCTGCAGGGTAACCGCGCGCTGGCGGTGGGCGGGCGCGCGCGAGGCCCCTCTGTGTCTTCGCTTGTCACACGCGCCGGTGAGGAAGGTCGGATTCTTATCCATCTTTTACAATGAGGCAAGACTCAGAAAGGAGGTGCTTTATTCAGAGTCAGTTAGTTTGCTGGTAAGTAGCAAAGACTAGATTTGAACCCAAGGCGGCAGGTCTGAATCCCTTTGCAGTTTCAAGTCATTTTGAAGATCTTTTCGCCCTTCAAAGGAACCTCACCGGACTGGAGGCCAGCGGCATGGAGGAGATCAGATTTAACACAAAATAAAGCTGGGGATGGAGGCGGGAGTTAGGTCTTGAACTTTCATTTAAACTCCTGTGTCTACCCCCCACCCCCACCCCTCAGACCTGTCTCTGCCTTTTGCTCCCCTACTTTGTAAAGACGCTGAGAGCCCTTGAAA
This sequence comes from Equus quagga, assembly GCF_021613505.1. Lineage (NCBI taxonomy): Eukaryota > Metazoa > Chordata > Mammalia > Perissodactyla > Equidae > Equus > Equus quagga. Next base: position 25,210,191 of record NC_060285.1, read on the forward strand.
GCATCTGAAGGTCATTTAAACCAGCCTTTTCTACAGAATTCGTAGGCAACTGAAGGGCCCTTTCTTGGTTTACCAGTAACGCCAAAGGCGGCTCTGGGTGTAATCTGTGAGGGGTCTCTCTTGCATTCTTGTTTCAGTTATAGAAGGGGATGCCATGTCTCCCGACTTCATTCCATCACAGCCGGAAGGAGTTTATCTGTATCCTTTCCTGGGTCTGCTGGGGGGTGCGGGGGGTTCCTCCTTCCGGTGAGGGGTCTGGGCCTCTTCCACCAGAGTGTTCCTTTACCTGGCTCCAGATACAGCAAATACCGGGAGCCTGAAAAGGTAAGCCTCAAGCCACTTTCTTTTTGTTAAGAAAATTAGGTCCCCCTGGTTTAAGGAGGGGGAGGGCCAGTAAAATTTATGAGCCAATACTATTAATTAGGACAGGGCTTTCATGGAGCTCTGTGTAGTAGGAACGGCATTACGCATTTCCATTTCTAACCATCCTTATGCAGCCTCCTCTTCAGCAATGCATTTTTTTTTTTTAGATTTATTTTTTTCCTTTTTCTCCCAAAGCCCCCAGGTACATAATTGTGGGTCCTTCTAGTTGTGGCATGTGGGACGCCACCTCAGCATGGCTTGATGAGCGTTGCCATGTCCCTGCCCAGGATTACGAACTGGGAAAACCCTGGGCTGCTGAAGCAGAGCATGCAAACTTAACCACTCGGCCATGGGGCCGGCCCCCAGCAACCTGTCTTTTTAACTAGCTTCTTAATGTTTCACAGCAGTGATAAAATCTCTGAAGTGCTAAAGGTCGGTTCTGCTAGAGGCTTCCCTACTCTCTCCTTTGAGCAAACTCACGGAGCTTCCCTTCTTTTGTGCAGTACATCGCCTTAGATGGAGACAGTCTGACCACAGAGGATCTGGTCAACTTGGGAAACGGACACTACAAGATAAAGGTAAGGGGGAGGGAGGGGGAGGATGTCCTCTGAGCTTTGTCGCTGCGTATGAAAGTCTTCAGCGTGCTCAGCTCTGCCCAACGTTTTCCCAGCTCACCCCAACTGCGGAAAAGAAGGTGCAAAAATCCAGGGAAGTCATAGATAGCATCGTGAGAGAAAACACTGGTATCTTTTTCTCTTTGTGTTATACAGTTCTTTTTAGAGACTTAAAAAATATGGCCTCCATCTAATTGGATAATGTGTGTTTTTATTCTAGTGGTTTACGGCATTACGACAGGTTTTGGGAAGTTTGCCAGAACTGTAATTCCTATCAACAAGCTAGAGTAAGTGTGATTCTCGCTCTCCGCACCAAAACACATATTCACATGCCACCTACCCCCATCTTTGAGATTTCATTCAACAAGGGGAATAATGACCATTTGCCCCAACTTACAGATGGGGATGAGGCTCGGGTTAACTTGGACATGAGTTGGTGCTGAAAACACAGGCTTGTTGGCTTCTTCCATTGCATCACGCTGCCTCATTCTGTCCCCTCAAGGATTTAACTATTTTCCTTTCATTTCCCCAGCTGAGGGAACGTTCTCAGTGCAAGGTATCTAAGAGGATTTTCTTCCTTTCTCTTCCAGGGAGCTCCAGGTCAACCTAGTACGTTCACATTCCTCAGGTAAATCATTCCAAACGTTGGGTGCCTCCTGGATCTTGTTTGATTTGATGAGTAAAGTACAACACAGCATGAGGCATCCTATAACAGCCCCAAACAACTAGTGCATTCCAAGGGCTGGGTACTGATTCTGCTGCAGGGGAGGGAGGGAAGCAGACAGCATCAGACAAGCCTGGCTTTTAGCTGAATCTCAGAAAAAAGAATGGGCCGGTGGGAGGGACAGGGTTGGGATGGGAGTATGTATGGCATTATGCCAAGAGAGGGGTGCATTCAGGGAATGAAATTAAGGCTGGAACCCCGGGAATGAGTTGATCAGGATGAGGGGAGATGAGAAAGTCTGTCAAGAATCAGCTCCCATCAGATTGCAAGGGAGCTTGTGCTGAGCAGTCTGGACACTATTCCAAGGGTGCTGGGGAAGGTGAGAGCTCCCTGAAGCATTTCAGGAAGAGGAACTGAGAAAGCAAAACCGGGGTTTCATCTTTGTCTGGAAAATGGGACTTTAGACAGTCCGGAGGGAGAGCAGGGTAACTATTTGAGTCAAGAAGTGGAGAAAGATTTGGGAGATGGAGGCAGCCAGGAAGTGGAAAAGATTTTGTTTTTCTTGGAGAAAACATCAATTCTGTTTTGTAGGTGTTGGGAAGCCACTAATCCCTGAGAGATGTCGGATGCTCTTGGCTTTAAGGATTAATGTCTTAGCCAAAGGATACAGTGGCATTTCCCTGGAGACCCTCAAACAAGTTATTGAAGTATTTAATGGTAATGTAATGGATTCCTGTTTGACCCTCCATTGAGGCTGGGCGTGTTCCACAGGTGGACTTGATTCACAGGATGGTGAGGAATTGGTTGAGACAAGATGACATAAAATAGTGTAGATGAATGGAAAATGGGCTTGGCAAGAAGGAGGATAGCAAGGTGGGGGGAGTGGGGCAGAGACGCTTACTCCTGTGTACTTTCACCCATTCTCCATCACCCTTCACTTAGCACTTGGCCTCTTTAAGACTGGAACCAGCCCCTTAAGTCTGACCTGAAGTTCAGGGCTGGAGAGAACTTTGATTCAGTGGTGCCCAAATGTGGTTAGAGAAGTTGTATCAAATCATCTGGGAAACATAATGATTCATCCCAAAGACCAATTCAGCAGTTCTGGTTGGTGCCTGGGAGTCTGAAATCTTAATGCTCCCCAAGTGGTGGGATAGCCAGACGTAAGTAACTGCAATCCAACTTCTCACAAAGGTAGCACAGAAATGCAAAGAAATTAAGGACTTGCTTGTGATAGAGAAGCCATATAGTGCCAGGATGTGATGCAGTGCAACTCTTTGGAGCTTACTTCCCAGGACAGGAAAATTCCTATGTGGAGACCAGACTTGAAATGCTTGGGAGGCCATTGTCCCTTCTCACAGATAGGATAAATATTCTAGGTCAGTGGAGGCTTGGGGACTCTTTGGGGTGAAGGAGTGGGAGGAGAAGCACGGCTGGGCAGTCACATAGAGAAAATGCACGCTAGAGTTCCCACACTGTTGACACAAGTGACCCATAAATATGATCTGCCAGTTAGTGAATAGCAATTTGAATGAACAATCTAGGACATAGGGCTGTGCTATGACCAGTAAGGATGTCAACATCTATTTCCACTCCCACCCTGGTGTGCCCTTCTATGAGCCTAAAATCTGATAGTATGACTTCCGCTGTAAACCCACCTATGCTTTGTGGATGAGTCTAAGACACCTCTGGGCCCTAGAGTTCTGAGAGTTCCCCAGGATGAACTCTGATCTGGAAGCTGGCTGTGGACAGCACTACTTTATCCTGCTGATAGTATTTAGCAGTTGGAAAAAACACTGCTACCAGGAGTTTGAGTTTACTTTAGAAAATGAAGCCCCTCTTTTTGGTAACTTATTGGGACTTTCCTACCAAACGGTACATGTCTGTTTATAAGTGGTGGTGAGGTGGCAGATGAGGGGACTGGGAATCTGGCAAAAATGAAGAGACTAAGTTGCCTTTGACTTTCCCTCCCCACAGAGCCCCTGGCAACACTTTGGTGTACCTAACCCTTCTGGAACGTTTCATTACTTTTCTAATGTAAACACTTACATGTTTCCAAACATTCTCCAATAGGTTTTAATGGCTACACACAACTCTGGGTCATATGAAAATTTCTTAATTCCATATTTAGATCATTTCTAACTTTTTCTTCTTAGAAACAAGGCTGTAATGGACAACAGCTAGTTCCTAATCACATCAAGATACATTGCTAGAATTTCTAGAAATTTCTGGATCAGATTAGAAACATGCACAGTAACAGTAGACGAAGGGGCAGAAGACTAAGGAGGAGGAAAAAGTTAAGCAAACAGATCAAGCCTTTGGGGAGACGGGTTCTAGATCACCTTTTTTCTGTGTAGCCTGGTCTTGATCATTCTCTGTGTACATTGTTCGCCCAACCGCTTTCACACAGCATGAGCATGTCCTGGCTAAAACCTATAATGCTTCCCATTGTCTTAGGATAATGTCTAAACTTAAAGTGGCTTACAAGACAAGACTTTGTTACTAGGAGGGTCCTCCTTCCTTCCCCCTCCCTCCCTCCCTCCTTCCTTCCCCCTCCCTCCCTCCCTCCCTCCTTCCTTACTTTATCTTCCTCTCCCTCACCTCTTTCTTTCTATAGTAGCTCAGCTAGTTCCCTTAAGCATTAGCTGTGTTTGAGGAATTGTCTTTCCCAAGGTATTTGTGCCATAAAGTGACACTAGATCCTACTAGGGGAGGTTGGTCTCCCTGGCAAAGTGAGGGCAGCCAGAATGAAGCGCTCTTGAATAACCAATGCCTACTTCTCTCCCAGCCTCCTGCCTGCCCTATGTTCCGGAGAAAGGAACCGTTGGTGCCAGCGGAGACCTTGCTCCGCTCTCTCATCTTGCTCTTGGGCTGATTGGAGAAGGGAAGATGTGGTCTCCAAAGAGTGGCTGGGCTGATGCTAAATATGTAAGACTGATCACCACTTCCACCTGCAGTACTTTCTCTAGGCTGGACACCTGGCGTACTTGCATGCTTCCTATCTCTTAATCCTTACAGCAGCCCGAGGAGAGGGCCACCGTTATTCCTGTTTCATAGATGAGAAAACTGAAGCTTAGAAGTCAAACTAGGCAAGGCTCTTAGCTTGCATACTCGACTGCCAGCCTTCTGGACTTGGTGATCGATCACCTTGGTCAAAATGTACACCTTCCAGTGTTAACCCCAGAAATTTATTCTGCACCTAAAACAGACTGTGCCAGTGCCTATTAAGAAGGTCACACACTGTCGTGAGTGTATTTAGTCACTGGTCTTACAGATGCAGAGCTGTGGATCATGGCATTTACTGTATGGTTTCTAGAAAGCAGATTCCATTTTTCCCCCAAGCTCCTACCCTGGTGGCTAATCAGAAAGGCTTGCTTTTGATAAAGCTTCATTGTTTTCTTCATCCACTTCCAAATTCCCTCAGAGCAGCCAAAAAAATTATTTGAAGTGTCATCTCCGATCAATTTCTGGGTAGTTCCCCAGCAGTAAGCAAAGGGGTAGAGGACCATAGAGGAAGAAGAAGTTAAGGGAGCAGATAGTCCCTATGGGGATATGGGTTCCAGATCACCTTTCTTCTATGCAGCCTCCTCTTGATTATTTCTCTGCGTAGAGAGTTCACCCAACCACCTTCACATAGCAAATCTGAGCATGTCCTGGCTAAAACCTGGAATGCTTCCCATTGTCCTGAGTATAAGTCTGAACTTAAAGCGGCTTACAAGAGTCTTGTTTGTCATGCTACCCCCCCACATCCCTCTCTGCCAGGGTTCTATATTACAGAAGCTGGAGCTTCCCTGCAACTCGAACCTGCTGTGTCCTAGGCAGAGGGCCCAACACGTGTCCATTCTTCTCTTCCCTGCTCACTCCTGTTCCTCCTTCTGATAAGTCCTCTCTGCTCTTCTGGTCCTTGTCCTTACCTCTCAAGTCCCTTTTGCCCCTCCTTTGTGCTCTCCCAGCACCTTACATGATTATCCACTGAACCCTACTCACTTCCTGCCCCTGGAACACTCAGTATCCTATTACTGTAAATTGCCCCTGAGCTTGTCTGTCTCCATTTTTCTCACTGCTGGCCCAGCCTGACACCCAGAACAGATTCTGGTGTGTAATATAGGTATTCAAACGAACTTGTGAAGTTGACATTGAAAAGGGTACTGGCTCTGTCGTCCTTCTTCCCTAGAGGGACCTTAACTCAGTGACTACTTTCACTTCTTTAATTTCAGGGGAAGATTTTTCTGCCCTTTTCCCGACAGATTTCAATAAGTAGGACAAGGATGGAGGACTTTTTAGATCAAGCTCTGGAGGCAAGGGAGTGTGGACACACAGTCAGGAGCCCAGCCTCAGCACGGCACAGGTGTGCCTATGTAGTCAGGAAGCGGCAGTGAAAAAAGAGAATCACTGAGGTGGAAGCTGAACATGAAGGACCTGGACACCAAACTTCAGGGTTGATTCTGTGGACACTAGAGCCCCTGACTTAAGTACAAAAATTATTTGAAAGATAAATCTGCTTTCAGACTAAAGAACAGAGCTAGAAAATAGACCAGAGAAGTTGAATAGAGCCAATTCATTGAGGTCTAATTTTCTACAAGATAGACCTCTGGGCTTAAGGATCTTTTGTTGGATTCCACATGAAATTAGAAATAGGCTGGTCTTTCATTTGATAGCCATTTTTATCTTCTTAATCATTCGACAGGTCCTGGAAGCCCACGGATTGAAACCAGTTGTTTTGAAACCAAAAGAGGTAAGGAGACTCAGGGAAAATGCGTTCATTTGGAGTGTTTATTTCTGCACTATTTTCAATCTTAATATCAGTCTCACTGGTTTCTCAAAATAAATGTGACTTACATGTTTGTTGAAAGTTGAAAGATTCTTCATGCCACCAATGCTTACGGGTTCTCTTACATTAGAATTTAAACTTCAAATTGGGATCTCTAAGGATCCCTTAGAGATACTTTAAGCCAAGATCCCTTAGGATGCTCTAAGCCAAAAGTCTTGGACCAGAAATTTTTAGGATGTCTTGTCTACAATAATGAGAAGTTAAGGAAGAAATACAGCATAATTAAGAGCTAAAGACTTTCTGTGCAGTCTATGCTGGAGCTACCTTGCTGCCTTGAGAATGGGGGTACTTAACAGCTATTCCATTTGCCAGATTTATACTAACAATTTCACAAAGGATTGCATTTAATCCTCAAGTGCTTAAATAAGCATTACTGCCCTGTCCTTTAGAAAACATGAATAAACGTCATTCAGCTGGCTGGCTAACTTCTCTTATGAAAGCATAAGATATTAAATCAACTTGTACGTAGGTTCGTTACAATAAATAAAGTAGGAAACTTCTCTCTTCCTCCCCAAAGGGTCTGGCGCTCATCAATGGGACACAGATGATCACCTCCCTGGGCTGTGAAGCTGTCGAGAGAGCCAGTGCTATTGCGAGGCAGGCTGACATAGTGGCGGCCTTGACTCTTGAGGTGTTGAAGGGCACCACCAAAGCCTTTGACACTGGTCAGCATGGGTCTTCTGCTCTGTTGTTATTCATTCAACCCGAGCTGGTGGGGCGGGCTAGTCAAGGTCTTTAGACACAGGAGTGCTAGAGGGGAGTGGTGGGGGAGAAGGAGAAAATCCAAGTGCCGATGGCATGCTCAATACTGCTACAGCTTCATCTAAGGTATGGCACCCTTGATCCTTAAAATGACCATGTTTTACAGACAGACACTGACCCGAGTTAAGTGGCCTGCCCCGGGTCACCCAGGTCTGCCTCCCATCAAACTATGTGTTATCTTAGAAATCTGTTCGTAGGGTTTTAGAATTAGAGTAGGATTTGGGTTGATCTGCATTAGAAAATTGAGAGAAAAACTGTAGAAATGGTAGCTTATCTAGAAAGTAGCGAATTTGAAAGACTATTATATGTAGCAGGACAGAAAAACTGTCTAAAAGTGACTCAGTTAAACTAAGCTACTACAGAGCTCCCTTCCATGGTGAGCCTAAGTCTTCTTGGGATAGGCCCAGTGTCTTGAGTTGAATTCTCTCAACTCATAGTTTGCATTTGGATATTTGAAGTAGAAAGAATAAAGTCAACAAGGAAAATTTTGCTTTTGGAGTTAAGTTTCTAATTCTGAGTGGTGGTTAAGGAGCCCTGGGACTTTTGAGGGCTGTGTCAGCCCCGTGGGTGGTCCTGAGCCACCGCTGCCCAGGCGTTCTCTCCTTCATCAATTCCAGACATCCATGCTGTTCGCCCTCATCCTGGGCAAATTGAAGTTGCTTTCCGGTTTCGGTCACTCTTGGACTCCGATCACCACCCATCTGAAATAGCAGGTCTGGGCACGTTTATGTGAGTGGGCTGATTTGGTTTTGCGTTTTGTGGAAAGAATTGATGACATGTCCCCTGCCATCCCCTGCACCTCTTCCACAGAGAGCCACAGGTTCTGTGATCGGGTTCAGGATGCATATACCTTGCGCTGTTGTCCACAGGTAAACAAACAAAAAGTTTCTTTTCTTTCCCCCAATTCAGGGGGGAACATATAAGAAGAGGAAGGTGTTAGGAAATCACGTAATGGTCAATTATAATCCAAATTTATTTACTGCTTCTATTAAAAATTATCTATATCATACTTTCACTTCTCCAATTATTGTGAAGTTTTGATTCTATATGGCAAACTGTTTGTTTCCTTTTGTTTTGGGTTTTTGTTTTGTTTTGTTTTTTTTGAGGAAGATTAGCCCTGAGCTAACATCTGCTGCCAATCCTCCTCTTTTTGCTGAGGAAGACTGGCCCTGAGCTCACATCTGTGCCCATCTTCCTCTACTTTATATGTGGGACGCCTGCCACAGCGTGGCTTGCCAAGTGGTGCCATGTCCGCACCCGGGATCCGAACCGGCAAACCCTGGGCCACCAAAGCAGAACGTGCGCACTTAACCGCTGCGCCACCAGGCCGGCCCCAGTGCTTTAACTTTTAAAAATTCTTAGTAATAACCCCATCGTAACAGTTAATGGAGTTTTACTGGTTCTCCCTGTAAAACTTGAACAAGATAGCGCTTGAACCAGCCTGCCAGGGATGTTCACAGGAAAGTCTAATCAAAATTCAAGTGCATATCCTTATCTGCATTTAATAAGTAGACATAAATCATCATAAATAAATCTGTGAGGCTTACTTTAAATAAAATTGCGCAAGACCTAGGCTTGCGTGAGGCGTTGCAGATATTACAACTCACTTGCATATGGCAGTTATTCAAATGAGAGATGAACATGCTCCTCAAGAATGGAACAGTATTTCAGCTTGTGCCAAGTTCCAGTCTTTTGAGTAAAAGAGAGTCCTCCATAGAGTAAATACCCTAATTTCCTTTTCCTTAGCAAGTTCTGTTCTAGTTAGGTGGATCAAAAACACCCACGGCGAAGAATTGCCAAATTAGCTCTACAGTAAGAATAAAGCCCAGTTTAAAATGGCCTTGCTATTCTAGGAAGAACAGTGGCCTCTGTGTGACAGGCGCCATTCTCAGTGTCTCCGTGTATTAACTCATTTAATCTCGTATTTTAGATCCACGGTGTGGTGAATGACACAATTGCGTTTGTGAAGAACATCATTACCACAGAAATTAACAGTGCCACAGACAATCCTGTATCTTTTGACTGTCTACTGTATAATTGTCATTATACAATTCCAGCTGGTAATTTTAAGTTTGTTGAAGTGATCCTTTTGTGTAGCATCTCTGTTCTGTCACTGCGTTTCATAGGCTAAGGACCTGAGGCTCAGAGGTTAAGTGACTTTCTCTAGGTCAGAGCTTGTACGTGGCAGAAGCAGATCTGGGAACCTGATCTCAGTTCTGGAGTCTAACATCCTGTACTTTCAGAATTCACCCATTAAAGATTAAAGTAGGTGTCTCCAGCATCGGCTGAGAGGTTTCATGAAAACATCTGCCCTGAAAGTCACTGCTGAGGTTGTTGGTGGAAGGATGAAGGCCTACATCACAAGTGGGATTGTGCAGATCCTGGGTAGGTTGACATTTGTGCAAGTCTTCCTGGTTCTCGTGACGCCGCACTGCATTAAACAGAAGGCAGTCCTTGACCGCTTACTGAGTATTGACCAAACAGGTCTGGCTTTCCCCATCCCAGGTCTTCTTTTTCTGACATGGACTTAAATCAGTGTTTCCATATTTGTATGAAGAATAGTAAGAACACTTCCATTTCTCAAGGACGGCCTCTTCTTTCCTCATGGCTTGGGTCTCTCAGAGCTATCTTGTTTTTGCTATGGAATGTTCTGTGATGGCTTAGCTTCCCCAGAAGTTAATTTGATGAGTCAAGAGTCACGTTGGCGAAGTCTTTATGGAGACCATACTGCCTTTGAAAACCACCGAATCCCTTAGGAATCTATTTTTGCTATCCCACGTCTGCCTCACTTCTTAACACTGGAGAAAGTGCTGACAGCCAGGGTTAGCAGACGGGTTTCACAGCAGCTGCAGGAGGTTGCTCACAAGACCTTTTCCGGGTAGCTTCTCTGACAAGCTTACTTCAGAGTGTGTGTTTTATGTCCTCTCCGATTGTTTTACAGTTAAGTCAAACCCACCCTAGATAATCCTCAACTCACTAACCCACCTCAACACCATCCCACCCCCAAATGGAGTAACAGTTTTCATGAACTCTGTGTAGTCTTGTCGTATCCATCAGTTCTTGCACTGTAGAGGGGAGGGTCCATTCTGCACTTACTTGAGTTAGACTTGAAAGGGTATCTTATAGAATAAAACGAAAACAAGTTACTATTAAATTATTGGATATGGGGGAGGGGATAATTCCCTACTAATTTTTTCCCCCACTGCTTGCCTCAGCAAAAATATCAGCCCAAAGTCCTTTCTCAATTAAAGATTCTTAATTGTGGATTGTAATTGTAATATTTGGGAGTTCTCCTGCAATGCTGGTGTTACCTGAAAGAATATTTTTCTCCATTTTCTATGGCAGACAAGGAGCATCTGTGACACAGTAGCTGGCTATTATGGGAGTTAACTTCTAATTGCTGCAACCTAATAGCCAACGAAGTTGGAACAACTAGAGAACAATAGAACATGCTTAAGTTCTCAATTGGTGCAGAGATCACTTGCTGTAAGGATTCAGAAAATGGAGAGAAGCCCGGGCCTGTGGTTGGGGGTGGGTTCATGGTGACAAGCAGAAGCCAGTTCTAATAGGCTCTCAGTCATATGTACAGAAAAGGGGAACTCCAAACTTGACTGAGTGAATGTAACACATGCATTTCCAGCTCTTTCTCACACAGAGGGAGTTCCTGGTTCACAGGTAGTGAATATTCTTTAGTCCAGCAGGCGAAAATTAGCTCTTCGGAACCCAGAAGGAAAGTCTGTTCCTCTCATTTGTCTGGGTGCCTCTTAGTTTAAGGAAAGTATCTGATAGAATGCAATGACCCATGAGAGTGCTAATACTCAGTTAGTCCAAAGTTGCCTCTGGCCTAAATGGGTTTGCTGTGACCCATGGCCGCCATCTGCTGTGAATGCTGCCGCAGGATCACTGAGTAGAGAGTTTGAAAGTTTTCCCAGAACTGGTTCTTCCAGACCGTTTAGTGGTTGCTCCTCAGCAAAGTCTTCCAGCCTGCAGGTTCTTCTATGGAGCACACGCTCACAGTCCCCGTTGAAGAAACAGAATTTGCTTTTAAACTGGTGTCCTGGTCTCTGTTCTTAGTTTCAATTGGGTGAACAGGATTCATCTTTAGGGTTTCGTTTTTGCTTGGTTTCCCTTTATGTCAACAACTGCTTGCAGAAAGACTTTCCTTCCCTCCACCCCACAGTTGTCCAAGGGCTGCCACCTCCATGTTAAAAATAAGTGGGCTGGGAAAAGAGTTATGCTTGAAGTGATCAGCAAATGTTATATTCAAGCCTTAACCTGTTTTGAAAGATGGTATTTGCCAATAGGGGAGAGACTATTTCCGGAGGAAACTTCCATGGCGAATATCCAGCCAAAGTAAGTGTTTTAGAATTGCTTCTGACCCTGAAAGTATATTCTAATATAGGCCAACTGAATTGAGACTCTCTTTCAGGCCCTGGACTATCTGGCCATTGGAGTCCATGAACTTGCTGCGATTAGCGAAAGAAGAATCGAGAGGCTCTGTAACCCCTCCCTCAGCGAGCTGCCTGCCTTCCTGGTGGCTGAAGGTGGCCTGAACTCTGGATTCATGATCGCCCACTGCACAGCTGCAGCCCTCGGTAAGGACACTGCCCTTTTCCCACAACACAAGCCTGTCCATCAAAGTGCCTTTCCATTTTACCTGAAAGTATCAAATTCTGTCTTTGAATGAGCTCTAACTTTTTCACTACCTCCATTTGCATCCTACCTCTCTCTATACAAATGCAAAGGTTGTCTCTTTCATTTTTTTTTTTTAGAAAAAAATAGAAAATAAAACTTAAACGATGTTATTTGTTATTAGTGTTATAGAGTTGATTCTGACTCCTAGGGACCCTGTGGACAGCAGAGCAGACCCGGTCTGTTTGCTCCATCCTCTCCCCTTCCGGCGCTGTATCAGACAGTGCTCCACTGCCCTTCACAGGGTTTTCATGGGCGATCTTTTCGGAAGTGGGTGGCCAGGTCCTTCTTCCTAGTCTTTCTTGGTCTGGAAGCTCTGCTGAAACCTGTCCACCATGAGTGACCCTGCTGGTATTTGAAATACCAATGACATAGCTTTCAGCATCACAGCAACACACAGCTGCTACAGTATGACAACCGATGGATGGTGGTGTGGTTCTCTGACCGGGAAATCAACCTGGGTCACGGTGATGAGAGCATGGAATCTTAACCACTAGACCACCAAAACAATCTTATGCCAAAACATAATAATACACTAATGAGATTGTAAATAATGAGGTTTCCACCATTTCTCTGTAGAAAGCAATTGGACATCACATATGAACTTCATCTTTGTAGATTTTTTTCCTAATCTCAATTTGGAGACTGTCGGAAGGAAAAAGACAAAGATGTTTATGGCTAATGGTGAAACTTGAACTGACCTGAGTGATTAAACTTTGGGCTCATTCTGTTAGATATACCAACCACTAAAAATGTGATTACAACATGCGACAATGCTTGTAAGGAGCAGGTTTCCCTCTCTGAAAGCTGATCTTCAGTGTAGCTGATCTCTGACTCAAGGCTGTAAGGGATGGATCAGTAACATATCAGAACAGGGCCTGGCACAAAGGAATGCTAAGGGTTTCACTTATGTTCACTCATTAATCATCACAACAATACCTTGAGGCAGGTACTGTTATTACCTACATTTTACAGATGAATACCTGAAAGTCTGAGAAATTAAGTGACTTACCCAATATTGCACAGCTAGTAAGAGGCAGAGGATTCAAACCCAGGCATTTGGCTCCCAAATCTATGCTCACTTCAATTAATGAGGATCTCATTTTAATCAATACTTAATCCTAAAATACAGTTGCTAAATTTAACAAATAGAAATGCAGGATGTCCAGTTAAAGTAGAATTATTTGGGACATACTTGTACTAAAAAATTATTTGTTTTTTATCAGAAATTCAAATTTAACTGAGCATCCTGTATTTTTTCTGGTAAACCTACTCATGAGGCAGGATTGCTTGGTGGTAAATTAAGAGCGTAGACTCTGGGTCTGAAGCCCAGCTCTGCCATTTACCAGCAGTGTGATATGGAGCAAGTGTCTTAATTCTGTTGACCTTCAGTTTACTCCTGTGTAAAACGGGGATGATAAAGTTGCCTACTGGGGCTGTTTTGAGTATTAAATGAATTAATGCATATAAAACCTTAGAACTGTGCTGGCACTAAATAAATATTAGTTGCTATTGATATTACCCCTAACCTCCTCTTTCCCTAAACCTCACAGTAAAACTCAACACAAATAACCAACAAAGAGCCTCTGAATGCATCTTCTCCTCTGTCCAGTATCTTCTGTTTGCTCTCTTACCTGCTTATTAAAATATCTCTTCAAAGGGTACCGACTTCTCCCATGAACCTGGGGGGCAGGGAGAGTGGTAACTGATTTCTAGAGAACATCGTGGACTGTGGGAAGCCTCATTTGAATGTGTTTCACTCCCATGCTGCCTATTAGAGTTGTTCAGCTTGCTTTCATTATAGTGAAACTGGTCGTTTTCTTTTTTGGGTCCCTTGTCAGTTATCTTTCTGAACAAGTGCCACCACAGCCTGCTGAGCTGTATGGCAGGGTGAGGGTCCCAGGACCTGGGACTGGCAGTGCTGAAGCCTGGAAGTCCTGGGCAAACCAGGATGAGCTGAGCACCCCAGCTTATCGCCAGGCTCTCTCAGGTTCCCTGACAGCACTGAAACCAATTGAAGCTTCACTCAGAGCTGCTTTCAAGGTCAAAAACAATGGGAAAAAAACTCTTCGAGTTTGACCTTTCCTGGCTTCTGAAGCCGAGGAGAAGGAACTCTCTAGGCTAGGTCCTTGCTACTTAAAATGTGGTCCTTGAGCCAAAAGTAGGGCCATCACCTGGGAGTTCGTCAGAACAGCAGAATCTCGGGCCTCACCCAAAACTCAACATTTGCATTTTAATAAGATTCAGTGATTTATATGCACAATAGGGATTGAGAGACACAATCTAGGCCATCTCTAGGATTCCCCAACCTGCCCAAGATATCTCTGGGAGTCATCAAACCTTTGCGTAAACCCAGTGCGTCGCTTAAATGTCACCATTGAGCAGTCTGCACTGTTACATCGTCTTGCTCAAGAGCTGTGGCTCCAGCCTCAATCCCCAAATGCCACGCCTGACTCCCGCCCCTTCTGGTGACACAACCAAATTGTTCTTGAGAACCCAGAAATGACCCTCATGTCTCTTTTTCCCTAGTCTCCCTGGCATGCTAAATGCTTCCACTTTGGCTTTGTAATACTAGCATTCCCATCCTGGTCTTATCTCAGAACTCACTATAGCTTTAGAGTCCTTCTCACTTTGGGAAAACAAACCAATGTGTTTCCTTTTCCCAAAGTAACTTTGGACCATCTGCTACTTGGTTAATGACCAAGAGCTCCTGGAGAGGGTATTCCATGCTGTGGAGCGCTTTGGGAAGCCACATGTCATTTTAGCAGCTTTTCCTATTAAGAGCATACTTAACTTGCATTGTCCTCTTACAGTTTCTGAGAACAAGGCTCTGTGCCACCCCTCGTCTGTGGACTCTCTCTCCACCAGCGCTGCCACAGAGGACCACGTCTCCATGGGAGGATGGGCGGCGAGGAAGGCCCTCAGGGTCATCGAGCACGTGGAGCAAGGTAACCCCAGCCAGTCCGGGATGGCAGGCCTTGCTGATGAACTACTACGCAAGTGGTCCTCAAAGTGGGATCCCCGCAGGCAGCATCAGCATCAACTGGGAACTCCTTAGGCAGATTCTCAGGCCCCGCCCCAGACCTGCTGAATCAGAAACTCAAGGGAGGAGAGCAGAACAATCTGGGTTTGACAAGCCCTCCAGGTGATGCTGATGCTTGCTGAAAATTAAGAACCACAGCTAAGCCAGTTCATCGGCCGACTTTTTTTTTATTGAGACTTTAAAAACATATTCGAAAATGGAGAGATTAGTGCCATGAACTCTCATGTACACCTCACTCTGACTCAACAGTTAGCACATTTGCTTCAGTTTTTCTTTGACTCTTCTCAAACTATTCTCTAGCAAATCCCTGTGATATTATTTTCTTCCTGCATACTTCATCTCTTAAATATGAACGCATTCTTATCCATCATGATGCCATTATCATGTCCAACAAAATTCAACAATGTCTTAGTATCACCGTTGGGTACATATTCAAATTTTCCCAATTATTGACCCTCAATATCTTTACAGTGGGTTTGTTCAAATCAAGATTCAAAGCGCACGTTTTAAATTTGGCGCTCAAGGTTTTAAGTGTCTTTTCCTCTAGAACAGTCCCCTCTCCCCTTTTTGTTGTCTTCATGCCACTAACATGACGTTCATCCTGTTAAAAGAAACCGGGTCAGTTTTCTGATAGAGACTGACAGTCTGGATTTATCTGTTAGCTTCCTCGTGGTGTGACTTCTAACTTGTTCTCTGTTCCACGAGTTTCCTCTTTGTTGCAGTTGGCCCTAAAGGTTTGACAAATTTTAGATCCAACGTTTTTGGCAAAGATACTTCACATGTGGAGATGTGCTAGGCCAACCTCACCTTCTTAATTACTGCTTGCTTTGTTTTTGAAAGAGAAATTGCCTTTCTTTAGGCACGGTTCTCTAAGTTCCTAGGTTTTTGCAACTGTATCTGAAGCAGTTGGCTGACAAAAGAATATCACTATTTTAAGATAAATGTGAGAGAGTTGAATATTCACTTTTTTGTAACAGCTGTATCGAAATACAATTTACATACCATATAATTCACTCATTTAAATTGTACAATTCAGTGGTTTTTAGTATATTCACAGAGTTGTGCAATTACCACCACAATCAGTTTTAGAACATTTTCATCACCCCAAAAAGAAACCTTGTACCCTTTGCCTGTCACTCTCCCATTCTCCCTATTCTCCGCCCTCCCCTGAGGCTTAGGCAACCACTAATGTAATTTCTCTGTGGATTTGCCTATTCTGGACATTTCACAGAGATAGAATCATACAATATATGGTCTTCTGTGACTGGCTTCTTTCACTTGGCATAATGTGTTCAAGGCCCACCCATGTGGTAGCAGGTGTCAGTGCTTCATTCCTTTTTATGGCCAAATAATATTCCATCGTATGGATAGACCACATTTTGTCTATCCACTCATCAGCTGAGGGACTTTGGGTTCTGTCCACCTTTTGGCTAACATGAATAATGCTGCTATGAACATTTCTGTACAAGTTTCTGTGTGGACATATGTTTTCATTTCTCTGGAGTGGAAATGCTGGGTCATATGGTGACTCTATGTTCATGTTTTTGAGGAACTGCCAGACTGTTTTCCAATCTGGCTGTATCGTGTTATATTCCTACCAGCAATGTTCGAGTTCTGATTTCTCCACATCCTCACCAACACCTGTTATTATCTGTCTACCATAGTGTATTCTTAATATTCATTCTTAAGATGGTCTCCCCATCTGCATCAAAGCTTCAGGAGTCACCTTTATTGTTTCTCAGATCTTCTATCCAATTCATCAGCAAATCCACCTTACCTTCGAAAGACATCTCCATCATCTCCTTTTGATCGGTCTCCTTGTTTTCACTACTGTTCCTCTGCAATCACCACGTACAATAAGTAGAATGAGTTTCTTAAAACATAATTTTGACCACTCCATGCCCCTGCCAAAAATTTGCCAATTACTTACTATTGCTCTAAACAAAATCCAGCCCGTTCAGTAGCCTCCAGGGATCGTGCAGGACGTGATCTGTCTTCTCTTTCCTGCTGCCACCTCTCTCCAGTCCATTCTCTATCCTGGAACCACAGTGCTATTCTTGTTCCTGCAAAAGACGCATCCCTACCTCAGCACCTGTGTCCTCGCTGATCCCTCTGCAACTCTGTTCCCTAAGGGCTTCACGTGGATCACTTCCTCACTCCGCCTACGGAGCTGCCCGGCTTCCACCTCAGTTGCCACCCCGTCCACCCCAGCTAAAACAGCACCTGCCATTCTTCCCTCTTTTTGTTGTTGTTGTGTTTTCTAGTAGCACTTAGTATTCTTGACATACCTAGGCTTGTCTTTCCCAGTCAAATACAAGGTCCGTGAGGGCAGGGATCTTGGCTGTCTTGATCACACCCCTGGATGGACCTAGAATGCCTGGAACAGTGCCTGGAACAGACTTGGTTTGCATGACAACAAAGTAGGCACTATAAGTCCAATTACAAATCCAGCTCATCTGGTGTACTTAACACATTTACATCAGGGAGGTGCAATGAACAACAACAACAAAGAATTGGCCATTTGTATTTCCAGCATGTTCATTGTTCCTTCGGTTTGCTTTGCTTCAGATGTTAAACAAATACCTGTAAATCTTGGAATCCAGTGGTGCTGGATATAAAGCAAGATAAGTGCCTACTTATTACAGCACGAGTGATTCTTCATTGCCTAGGGGATGCAGAATGAGAACAGTTCCACCTGGTTGCATGGAAAGGCATCCACCAGTTGAGCACATGGATTAAAGGGTGAATGAGACGTACTTTCTCTCTGCCCTCTTAGAAATTAGAGTCTGACCAGGGAGGCGGACATTGGACAACAACTTGGCAACTCTCTGTAGCAGCTGCCAAAATTCTGACTAAAGTATACAGTTCTAGGAGGATATAACTGAACCTGTTCTAGTCTGAAAGGATGAGAAAAGGCATCTCTGAAGGAGCATTTAAGATTAAGCCCTGAAAAATGAATAGGTCCAGGTAATTCAGGGGAGGGGTGCAGTATTAGTTTCGCAATGGAAGGGGGACATGCGCAAAATAAGTTGTTTTGGGGATGCTTTGAGATGAAGATACAAGACATCCAAGTACAGGTGCCTATACTCAGGAAAGAACCAGGACAAATGACGAAGGGCAGTGCTCTCTGCGTGGAGGGAGCTGAAGGCTGCTGCTACAGGTAAGAAGGAGAGAGGACACCAGGAACAGAATCTTAAGAGAGGATTGCCTTCAGGGGAAAAGAGGACCTGAAACGTAATCGCCCACTGGAGGAAGGAGGGAAACCTTTTCAAAGGGAGCCGCTTAAAGAGCTCAGGCTGGCAGAGATCTGAAATGAGAGCATGAGAGCGAGACTGAAGCGCAGACATCTCAAAGCCTGGGGGAGGGAAGAGGACGCAGGGTCAAGAGAAGCAGTCTTTTCTTAGTAAAAGGAACACAGGTATCAATTAGCCTCAGATGTCAATAAATGATAGTGTCAAGTTTTAAAACCTTGAGAATATTCTAGCAGTATACCTAAGTAGAACTGTTATTTATTTCCTTAGGATGGTTGTAGTTCATGTGAATTATACCCAGGTAAGGTGAAGAAAATAGTCACATAAAACCAGAAGGTGTTTCCATGATTCTTAGGATAAATTCAGTGTGTTTAAATTTTGAAAGGGAAGGTTGAAGGTGGTTATTAGGCCATCGAATATCAGTTTATTTCAAAATAAATGAGAACCATATAAAAAATATCCAGGTAAATCAAGATACATTGAACCCTATTAATTTGGAACAATGAAGTACGTGGTTTTTAAAATCTGTTGATGGCATCAGGGAGAATGTTGGTTGGGGACAGCAACAAAGAGCATTTAACAAAATGTTGCAGAGGTGGCAACAAGATTTTCCTGCCATGTTTCATGTTTATCTTGCAAACTCATCTAGGAAGCCCCCTGTTACCTGCACGAGCGAAATCTGTCATTGCCCCCTTTCACATTCTCCAGCCAAGAGGCCAGGTTTGTGTCTCTGAGTAGCGGAGGAAATCAGAAAGACTACCAGTTCTGATCTTGAGCCCCAGCTCTATTAAATAAGTGAATGCGCTTATTCAACAAGATGCTTTACTTCTCAAAGTTTCCAATTCCTTACGTGTAGTGAGGAGACTGGACCAGAAGATGTGAAGTTTCTTCCAGGTCCAAAATGGATTCTGTAACTTCATCCTCTTCCATTGTGACCTGTCTGTACTCACCAGTTTGTAATGTGCTTCATAAATTTTAAGACAAGTAGTCAAATGTTTTTAATACTCCATTTCGGTTAACCCCTTAAATTCTCTGATCAACTTCAACCTTCTAGATTATTTTCTTGGCAAAAAATGGAATCCAAAGTGGTTTAATTTTGAACTCTATTTCTATTAAAAGTCCTTCATTAGACTTGTATCAGATGTAGAGAAATTTAGATTTTAATATTTAGAGTTGATCACAAGGGATGGGACCTTTAATGAGTTCTTAGCTAGGAAAAGATGGAGCAAAGATTGTTTTATCAAGAAACTTAAAGTTGGTAAGACACCAATTTCTAGAATTTCAGTTTTAGTGGACTTGGGACCTTTAGTTTGAAGACTTGAAACAGACATCACAGAATCAGTCCAGGGCAGCCATTCACTGTTCTTTCATGGGCTCCTTCAACCCTTTGATGAAGGTATGTGCCGAGTATTTCAGACCAAAGGGAACAGCAAGACTGAAAACAAATTGAAGTTTACACAAAGGTGGAAATAGGAAACAGGTGTCACCCATCCACCCATCCATGAGGTGAGAAGGGGTCAACTGAGACATTTACCTGGGTACTTCTGCCCTTCTTACCATTAAAGATAAAACCAAGGGGTTAGAAAAGCAGATTTAAAATGGTAGCCAAATACCAAGGCGGCTTCATTCTACCAATACACAGAGAACCAACTATCTGCTAGTTGCCTAGCAATGGCCACCAACTTTGGTGTGATTTATATCCCTCAAGCATGAAGTCAGACTTTAATCAGCCACACTCTCCACTTTTCTCGTTTTAGTGCTGGCCATCGAGCTTCTTGCAGCCTGCCAGGGCATAGAGTTTCTACGTCCCCTGAAAACAACCACTCCACTGGAGAAGGTCTATGACCTGGTGCGCTCTGTTGTGAGGTAATGTCAAACAGGGCCCTGGAAGTGACACCACTTCAGAACTGTCAACCCTGGCAGTGGGTAACGTTTGGCTGATGGTTTGATGTGCTTTCTCTGTAGGCCCTGGATAAAAGATCGCTTCATGGCCCCAGACATCGAGGCAGTGCACAGGCTGCTCACAGAGCAGAAGGTAAGCTGGCTACTTGGCTTATTTCTTAGTTTGGGGTCATTATGGGAAAGCAAAGTGGGAGTGGGGAGTAGAGAAACATTGTCTTATTTTGTTTCCTGGCTAGTCCTTGGAAGTGAACAAAATGGTACTTAGGCAACTTCCACGGCCACTAAGAAGCTATTTGATAAACTCATAAGTCTCCCATGTTGCACCAAACATTGAATGTCTGAGGATTAGCAGCTGAAATGAATTTTCAATGGAGTTCTGGGAGTATTCATGGAGAGTAAATGAGATAAAGGGTCATGGATCCTCCTCACCAAGAATTTTCTCTTTCGTTCAAAAGTACTTTCTCTTTCAGTAATGCTACTGCCACCACCACCTGCTCCAATGAACCCATAGACCAGAAGAGAAAACAAAGACCTACATCTGTCCAGTGCATGGGGTGTCCTGCCCCATCGCCCTGGGTGAGATGTGGTTTCTCTTTACTGCTCATTTCCTCTGGCTACATCGACTATAGACTCATCTGATGGGGACAGATGCCTAGCATGTTGACTCATGTTTAAAATATATTTTTTAAAGTTCCTTAAGCCTTTTGTAGTAATCTGTAGGTATCATGCTTCCTAGAATTGCTTGATTCCCCCTGGAACCGTTGCTCTGCTCTTGGGCAACGATTTTCTCTTTGATCTTCACACCTGTCATTTCTAAGTGTGCCCGGCACCCTTTCAGGGGAAGCCCCTTGCTTGCTGCTAGTAGAGAGGTGTGTGAATGGTTAGACTTTTATAAAAAATTGAAATATACAGGAGTCGGCCCAGTGGCTCAGTAGTTCAGTGCGCATGTTCCACTTTGGTGGCCCGGGGTTCGCCAGTTCGGATCCCAGGTGTGGACCTACATACTGCTTGTCAAGCCATGCTGTGGTAGGCGTCCCACATATAAAGTAGAGTTAGATGGGCACGGATGTTACCTCAGGGCAGTCTTCCTCAGCAAAAAGAGGAGGATTGGTGGCAGATGTTAGCTCAGGGCTAATCTTCCTCCAAAAAAAAAATAAATAAATAAAATTGAAATATAATTGACATATAACATTATATTAGTTTCAAGTGTACAACACGATTCAATATTTGTATATATCACAAAATTATCACCACCATAAGGCTAGTTAGCATCCATCACCATTCATAGTTACAAATTTTTTTTCTTGCCATGAGAACTTTTAAGATCTACTCTCTTGCAACTTTCAAATATACAATACAGTATTATTAACTACAGTCACCATGCTGTATATCACATCCCCAGGACTAATTTATTTTGTAACTGGAAGCTTGTACCTTTTGACCCCCTTCACACATTTTGCCCCCCTTCCCCTTGCCTCTGCCAACCACCAATCTATTCTCTGTATCTATGAGTTCAGTTTTTTGTTTTTAGATTCCACATATAAGCGAGATTATACGATATTTGTCCTTCTCTGTCTGACTTATTTCACTTAGCGTAATGCCCTCAAGGTCCATCTATGTTGTTGCAAATGACAAGAGTTCCTTCTTTTTATGGCTGAATAATATTCCATTGTGTGTGAATATACACCACATTTTCTTTATCCATTCATCCATCAGTGGCCACTTAGGTTGCTTCCATGTCTTGGCTGTTGTAAACAATGCTGCAGTGAACATGGGGGTGAAAATATCTTTGTGAGGAGGTTAGCCTTTGAAAGAATACATTTTCCAAGGTAATACAAAAGAATAGGAAATGCTCCCTGGCTGTCAGTGGCAATCAGATAAAGTGCAGCTGTAAACCAAAAACAGAGCCATAATTTGAGAAGATGTCATGCTTGAAAGAGAATAGGTGGGAGGTGGAGGTAAACACCAAAGAAAGGTCTGAACAGAGCTTCTGAAACTGTAATGTGCATGTGAATCTCGGGGGATCCTGTTACAATGCAAATTCGGATTCAGGTCTGGAGTGGGGCTGACATTCCGACTTGTCCCAGGTGATGCTGATGCTGCTGGTCCACAGACCACACTTTGAGTAGCAAGGGTCTCAGGAACAGAGCTCATGTGGCCTGGTAATAGAGCAAATGAAGAAATCCACTGCCTTTACCATTCAGAGTTTGCTTTAGAAAATACACAGGCATACCCTTGAGCAGCTCTCCTTAATTCTGTCCACAGAAGAATTCTCTAGGTTTTATTTGTTTTTTGGCTTGTTTTGCTTTAGAAGAATAAGCAGCTGAAAACCTTCATGGTTACTTCAGAAAAGTTTCAGACTTTGTATTTTAAAAGCTATCCATGCAACCAAAGAGTAATGGATACAGATCATGTGTCAAATGGCTTATAATAAAAGCAGGCAAATAGCAAATAGTCTAGTCAGGTAGAGATTATGTTTTGACTTCAGATGAATTTGCTGTTTAATGGCAGGTGAAAACAATGTCATCAACATTTCAACTTTGTTTTGTCCTTGTTACTCAGGTTTGGGAAGTAGCTGTACCATACATTGAAAAATACAGGATGGAGCATCTTCCAGAATCAAGACCGGTTTCTCCAACGGCCTTTTCACTAGAATCTCTACACAAGAACTCCATCAAAATCCCAGAGTCTGAGGATCTTTAATGGGCTTTGTCGTGGATTAGCAGGTCACATGGTACTCAGCTTCACAGAAAGCAGGATTATGCTAAAGGGGAGACCTGAGAACTTCCCTAGGTAGCTCAATCCATTGTATAATTCAGTTCTTCTAAAACCTACTTCGGGTAGGCGGGTGACAGTAAATCTAGCACTGTGCTCTTGTCGACCTGGTTGGAGATGCATCAGGTGTTTTCAGACTGTAAGAGATTTTTTTTCTTTCTTAAAGATCAACAGACCACTCCCTCTTAGGGGTGAGAAGAGTAACCACAATCGCATGAGTCTGTCTTTTACTCTTAGCATTAGATTAACTCAAATCTGGAAACCGATTGATAGCACTCTTTTCTGAAAACAAGAGTTTTGTGATTTGGGGTTTTTTTTGCTTTGAGAAGCTCTCCACTAGGTAACTTCTGCTGACCTTGCTATGCCATCATATGACAAATTTTCCTTAATATACCTTCATAAATAACCCTGTTTCAATCATAATTTGTCCTTAAACTGCTCTTTCTTCTATAAATTGAATCATAGTAAAGAACAGTCAACAGGTCCTCGAGAGGTTGCGTGTAAAGGAGTTAAGGAATGAATATGAGATTGCTATTGGAGTGGCCCTTATTGAAATGTGTATTTCACATTTTTCAGATATCACTATACCTATCAAAGAAAAGGGCTCAGATGCTTACGCTGGAGCTGGATGTTAGTACTATCTCCTCCTTACTAGGTGTTAGCACTCTGTGCACATTCTTATAATACCCTGTGTGGAGAAGCTTCACAGACAAGGCATCTGATGTTCAGAAGTTAACCAGTCCCCTCTCTGTAACGGTAATCATTAAAATGAGG
This sequence comes from Equus quagga, assembly GCF_021613505.1. Lineage (NCBI taxonomy): Eukaryota > Metazoa > Chordata > Mammalia > Perissodactyla > Equidae > Equus > Equus quagga. The sequence continues at coordinate 25,233,859 of NC_060285.1, forward strand.
CCCTATTGACAAAGGTCAGATGGGGCCCTAGGATGTGTTACCCAATCTGTTCTTCCCCAAAAAGAAGATAAAGGACCTTCTGGGAAGGCTTAAGTGTAATTGTCCGGATGAAGGATGGGTCAGATGACCTCTTGGCCTCCCAAGGCTAAGATCTGTGACTTTGTACCCATCTGTGCAAACGTGTGCAAGGCACTCCAGGTGCAGGAGCCTGAAACCATGGTTCTAAAATCTGCACTTGGTCAAGGAAAGGACAGACACTCTTGCCAGCTTGCCTACCTGATTACAGCCTAAAATGGGTTCAACGGCATATTTCACAATAGAGTTTTCACTCTTTAGATTGTAACCTGTTCACAGGAAAGGTGGAGACAGAAGTGACCCCTGTAGCGCCCAGCAGTGCAGGGAACAACAGCAACAAAAAAGGTGCTGGGGAATCTGTTTCCTGGGAGGGTGTTCTCAAAGCTGTTCTTTGGTAAAATGTAAACACACACATTTACACACACGTTTATTCCTTCTTATCCACAAGTAAACCCAGCGATGTGGTGGCTGCTCTTCACTCCTGGTTGGGGGTCCTGGATTCCCACAGGCCCCTGTGGTCCTCTGGGTCATTGAGTTTTCTGTGCAGCTCTCACATGTACAACTGACACTGCATGCCTTTGAGAGAATGTCAAGGTAAATACGGTATAAGCTAAGTCTCAACTGTCTTATGTTGTCACTGTATTCTTCGATTTTTATAACACACTTTAACACCTCTTTAGGGAAAGGCTATGCTAACTGCAGCTTATCAAGTTTCTGAAGGATTTAGTCAATGAATGTTAACTCATTAAAAAGGACTTTTAGAAATGTGATAGACTCAGTGTACTTTCTCTCTCGTTCCCTTTGGGTGGCAACAAAGGAGTGAGAGATGTGATTCCTCCCTAGCGGCCTCACCTGGGCTTCCTCACCTGTGTCTCGGGGCAGCCAGAGGGCAGCCCCCACAGAGCAGGGCTTTTCAAGCTTCTGCCAGGCCACGTTTGCTAAAACGCCCTGTTGGCCAAAATAAGTCACACATCAGGCCCAAGACAATGGAGGAGAGTAATAGTCACGTGTATGGATATGTGATTTGGGGGCTGTACTGTAACAATCTACCATATACATAAAAATCCCATACAGAACCTAAAAAAATTTCAAAGAAGATACTTTTCATTGCTACTTTAAACTTGTGTCTCATTTCTGGATCTGGTCACTGGATTATTATCTTTTTGTGAAACTTTCCAATTATCTCATGAATAGCATGATACTTTTGCATTTTGGGGGTTACTTTGGTTGAAAATATCAATTTATTAACTATAAACATTGAAAATACAGTCCTGGGTCACTTAACGATGGGGATATATTCTGAGAAATGCATTGTTAGGCGATTTCATCCTTGTGCAAACACATACCGTTCACTTACACAAACCTAGATGGTATAGCCAACTATACACCTGGCCTATATGGTCCTAATCTTATGGCACCACCATCATATATGCAGTCCATCATTGACCAAAACGTCATTATGCGGCGCATGACTATATTACCAAAAGACAAAATCTAAAAAAAGGGGAAATTCAATTCAGCTCAGGGCATAGGCCTACTTAGTCTTAAGGTAGCCCCCCCCCCCAACTCCCTTGGTGTGGTGATTAGTTCCCGAAACAGTTGAGGTTGCAATTTGAGCCAATGAGACAGAGAAGAATTTTACTGGAGGCTTTGAGAAAATGTTTTCTCTCCTGAGAGCCACGGCAGCCAGGCTTTCTTGCTCTCCTGCTTGACCTGAATGAGGAGGCACAGAACACCTATGGGGGTTGACAGCCAGCCCTGACCAGGGTGGAGTCTGGCCTGGGGTGACACCAACACTGGGTGACAGAGCAGAGGGAGGGAAGGAATCACTTCCTAAAAAGCTCCAATAAACAATGTGACTGATCTGCTTTCTGGACTATAAACAACAACAACAACAACAGTGACAGCAAATATTTATTGAGAGCTATAAAATTTTTTATATATTTGTAATGTGAAGAATCAAAAACTTTAAAACAATGTTTAAAAATTACATTATTGGATTTGGTCAAAATGCACCCATTAGAGGAAGGCCCCCGGACCCATGTATAAAATGTCGAGTCTTGAACTCTACTGTGAAGCTCCGCTGCTAGGATTGAGAAGAAATTAGAAATAGGAGGACACCCTCCCTCAGGGGACCCTAACGCTCTCAAAGAGCATCTAGAGAGACAAACTGTGTGGGGAAAGGGAAAACTAGTGCTTGTGACACAAGGCTACATTCTAGCTTAATTTGGGGCCTATCATTTGGATTTCCTACCATCCCCTAATTTTTACTAAATATAGTTTAAAAAGTGAAATTTGAAATCAGAAACAAAATGCGAATTTCAAGCCATGTCTACCTAATTGCCAATCTGCTTTTCCCCACAAAGGCATTTTTGTGATACTCCCTCATATTAATTTTCAGGATATTTGTAACAAATCTTTGTGAAACAACTTAACGTTTTGAGATTTTCATCACAACTGGTTTACCTTTTTACATGTCCAGGTGGACATGTCAAATTAAAATAAATTAATCCCTGAGTTTTTCGAGTGGATTAACAAAACATTGAAATATACTTAAGTGACATCATTCTGTAAGTTACTAAGGTACTTTAACTTGTAATATAACCGTATTGACTTAAACAGTTGAAGAGTCTTCTCTTTCCTTTCAGATCTATCATTTTTTATAGACGACTTTTCCTTTAGCTATAACATATTCAATTAATTCGTGGTAGCCTCCAAACTGGTAAATCAAATGCTCCCATCTAGAAGGAAATCAAACATCACTTTAATGCATATGAATCAAAACTCTCATGTTGCTAATAAACGCTAATTTAAAAATACATTCTCTAAAAATTTCTTTCCACTTAGTCATTGATATTTGGATTTTTAAAAAAACGATAGATTACTATGATAAGTTAAATATTGTTTAATGATATCATTTAAGTGTTTGATCTTAAAATATTTGATTCAATTAAGTGATGCGCGAATAGTAACATCGCATTATTTTCAGTAGAGAGAGTGGTTTATGGAGGGGGAATTATAGAGCCAGTCTCTTCTGTTGAACGTGAGGTCCAAGGGCTGGGATAAACTCACCAGAGTCAAGGAGGCATAGGATTTACAGCTTTAAGGTTTAGAACAATAAGACTCCAGTTGTCACACCAGCGGCCCAGGTGGCAGCCGACTGGGAGAGTAAGATGAAACCAGAGGCCGGAAAACTGAAGCCAGGCTTTTGGGCAACAGATGGAATGCGACGGCAGAGAGGTAATGAATCAGGACCAGGCTGACAAGCCCTATTTGGGACACATATGACCCAGCAAAGCACAAGGTCAAAAGCCAATAAGACAAACAAAAACACACGCCCAGGGGACAAGAATCCAAAGTCCAGGTAAACAGAGCAGAGACCTGGAGATCTACGGAAGATGCAAGATGGATGAAGAGACTGGAAAGCCCAGTCTACCCGTAGCATAGGACCTGTGGGGAGACTTTCTGGTGAGAAAGTGGAGGCAATAGAGGAGATCGGGTAGCTTCTGTGCCTCCGCAGAGCCTGACGCCAACAGTTAATGGAAAAGGGACTTAAACCGAGCCTACATATTACAATGGGCATAAAATACAATAGCTTAGTTGGGAGGACACTCACCTGGATGAATTGATGATAATGAGATCTCCCTGTTTGCCAACTTCCAAAGATCCATGTGAGTGAGATTTCCCCAGTGCATAAGCCGCATTGATGGTGGCAGCAGCCAAGGCCTCAGGCATGGACATTCTCATGTTTACACAGGCCAGGTGCATGACCATTGGCTAAGGCGGAAGAAAAAGGCACTGGAGGAAAGTAACAGAATGGCAACTGCTACCTAGGACATTTCTCAACACAGCGTAACGAGTGGTGGTAGTTAAATGGATAGGTGGAACTGGCTAAACTGGCATGAGAAAATTTACATTTACATGTAAAGAGTCTTATGCTTTGGAAAAGATTCCTTTATTATAGAGAGTACCCCCGCCATGGGTATTTAGTATTTATTTACAACTTTTCAAGCCCACTTACTCCGTAAGATGAAGCTCACCTCCACACTTACTAACTAAATCTTCTTTGAGTTTACACTACTCTCCAAAAGCGGAAGTAAGTTATTGGAAAACCACAATGCCCAAGGCTGAATCAAAAAATAATGCAAATAGAACTTTCTCCTCTATCTAGGGCCAGAGGCGTTCATGTGGCACAGAAACATTCAATTACACTACTGTCTACACTTTTTTTCTTGTTTCACAGGAAAATATTTTTAGATCTTTGACACATTTTAAGTTAGTGAAATATTTTTAAATTATTTATATGCTTGGTAGAAGTTTGACACTCTGCTCAGAAAAGCACGTTAAAAATCGTTACCATTGAAAGGCAATAGGCATTAGGGTTGAAATCGCTGCCCAGGGCAACTATGACTCCTTCCTCTAACATCTTCCTGGCTCGAGGTGGCTTCAGTCTAAGGGGAAGAAAGAAAGAACAGATGCTCAGGATGGAAGCTGACTTAAGATATCCAACGCCTTCCTGTTCTGGAAGAAACAGAACCTCAAGGCTAAAAGATTCGTGGAGGAGCCAGGCAGAACCCCAGGACTCCTGGTTTTTCTCATTCTGCTTGTGGAATTACTTGGCAATGACTAATTTCTTGAATTTGGGATTATCTCAGCAATCCTTATACATATTCAGAGAGCTCAACCTGCCAGGTATAATTTTTATACCTGCTACCACTTTGGATCCAAGTCGCCATCATTGCTTGCCAGGATATTTGTAAGACCATCTTAACCGGTTTCCCAGCTTCTATTTTCAACTCTCCTGAAACCTATTCTCTACCTTGCAGCCAGAGGGATCTTTGAGAAAAATAAGTTAGACTGTGTCGTTGTGCTTTTAAAAATGCTCAGTGGCTTCCCATGGACTTCCTGTCTGCACCATGGACTCAGCCCGACGGCATCTCCCCCCTCCTTGCTCCTGCCTCTCTGGCCTCACTCCTGTTGCTCCTCAGACACAGTGAGTGTTTCCACCATTGCATTCACTGTCCATCTGTCCGGAACACTCTTCTAGAGAGCCTCACTCCTTCCTCGAGGTCTGGCTTGCTCCTTCACTTCCTCTAGGTCTCTGGTCAAGTGTCCTGTCCTTGGAAAGGTTTTCCCTGACCACCCTAAAAACACAGCACCCTCCCTCGAGACTCTCTCTATCTTCTTGGTTTACTATGACTCTTTTCAAGGTACTAAGCATCCCCTTTTTTTTTTCTTTGGTGAGGAAGATTGGCCTTGAGCTAACATCTGTGCCAATCTTCCTCCATTTTGCAAGTGGGTTGTTGCCACAGCATAGCTTGCGGAATGGTGTAGGTCCATGCCTGGGATCTGAACCCACAAACCCAGGCCACCGAAGCAGAGGGGGTCAAACTTAATCACTCGGCCACTGGGCCAGCCACCATCCCCTGCTATTTTATATGTTCATTTGTTGGTTTGCACATTGTCTGTCTCTCCCCATGAGAATGCAAGCTCCTTGAGGACAAGATTCTGTTTTATTTGTGGCTGGATCCCCCGTGCCTAGATTAGTGCCTGACAAGTAGTGGGCCCTCGATACACATATTGAATACATGATTAATAAATTATTAGGGGTGCAGAGATGATTCTTGCCCTTGAGACATTTCCAGTCCGTGACTGACAATTTTCAGGACCACTTCAAATAATGTTTCTCAACGAGGACGATGTACAAGAGGAGGTGGGCGAAGCAGAAATACAGAGTGAAGAGAGGGCAGAGGTTAAAATTTCCCTGCAGGTCATTCTGATGGCCTCCCCTCCCCCTTCCACTGCTAAGGAGGAAAAAAAAGCGAGGCGGTTAAAAGTATTCAGGGAGCTCCAGAAAAACTAAAGTAAACGTTTCCTGAATAAATTTAAATATTATACGCAAAGATGTATAAAATAATGACTAACGGAAGTCCTCAAGTGGCCTAAGGCAATGGTTATTCTGGAAATGAGGGTTAAGAGAGCTCAAGGTACAGCAAGGGCCCTGCAGCTTCCTCCTGATGGAGAGATCAGAAAAATACAGGAACAGAGAAGCCAGAGAGGAGAGTGTGGACTTCTCTTTGATTGCCCTTGTGGTCCAAATGGGATGCCAAACCCATCCTGTGGTGATGGCCATGGCGGCCACCACTGGCATAGGGAAAAACTTTAGACTTTTCATTCTGCACTGTCCTTTGGTACCGCAAGTCTGATTTTTTGCTCCGTTTTAAGAGATTCAAGGTTAAAGTTATCCTTTTAAAGTTAAAGAAATCCTTTTTCTGTAAAAACTTATTCCTTGGGTGGTGGAAAATTAACCAGATTAGGTATTGACTGATGATTTAGATTGATGACTACTGAGATTTGCAGGAAAAGCAGTTGGTCATCCAAGAACAGTCACTGATTGATATTTTCTGGTTGTAATCTACGTTATGTCTACTCTTTAAGAGAATAATAATAATAGGAGAAATGGATATTAGACATGTGACTGTATAAAATTATTAATTTCAGAAAAGCACTGCAATATTCCTTTCTTCTCCCTTATAAAAGTTGCCCGAAGCCTGGCTTTTCAATCCCTAAGGCAGAATCTCTCATCCTCAGCACAATTCATATCTTGGGCCGGATGATTCTTTATTGTAGGGGGTTGTTCTATGCACTGTGGGATGCTCAGCAGCATCCCTGACCTCCACCCACTAGATGTCAGCAGCACCCCCTAGCCGTGACAACCAAAAATGTCTCCGGACATTGTCAAATGTCCCCTAAGGGGCAAATTCACCCCGAGGTTAAGAACCACTCTCCTAAGGCCATAATTGCAGAATCATTTCCCTGACAACCATGTGTCCCAACCACACAGAAAGCACCTAGTTCTAAGAGAAAATAAACTGCCTCTTGAATGCTAGTCTCCCTGACCACAGACTCGATGGTTGACACAGAAGTCGTACAGTGGAAAGATACAGAAGACCTCAGGTCTCATATTTGGTAGAACTGGAGCAAGGGCAGTTATAAAAGATGGACTATGTGTATTCAATCCATAGAGGGCATACAACAAAATTCCTAGGGAGATTTTACAAAACACACTTAGACGTCTCCTCTTTCCTCCCACTCCCAGATTTATGAGGATTATGGTACCCACTTGCATCCTCTTAGAAAACAGCTCATTCAGATGCTGAATACTGCTAAATATTCCTAACATCTTACGCATGTTTTTAAAGGTTAAAGCCTTTTTCATGATTTTCTAATTATAAAAGTAATGCATATTGATTTTTTTTAATTGGAAAATTCCAAAAATGAGGAAAAAAGAAAAAGAAAGCTTCCCTCTCCCCATAATCCCACCACTCCAAAGCAATTTGGGTCTAAGCTTCTTCCTCAGGGTAATTCATTTATGAACATCATTCCAGAACTGGCATTTTCCATGAGCTAAGTTTTCTTATCTGCATTGTTAAGAGATATGAAATAATTTTTAGGCATCTTGGAAGTCTGTGTCTGCACAGCCTGTACTTGCAGCTCTTGCGTGGGAGCGAGAAGTGACCTCACCTCAGCATGTAGGCCGTGGTGGGCAGGAGGACAGCAGAACACCTGGCCGTTGCCATGGCAGCGATGCCCTCATCGCTCACTTCTTCCAGGTGACTGATCGCCTGGGCTCCCAGTTCAGCCCCGAGCTAGGCAGAATGAGCAGAGAGAGAAAAGTTTCACCAAACGCAACAGCAAAATCAATAAAGTGCCATAAAATTGTTTTTCCTGCAAAAATAAACAGCACTCTTCATTATTAAAATTTCTTGCCAACTACCTCTCGCAAGAACAAGCCCCAATGTGAATACAGAGTTTGTGATGGACAGTCATTTGAAAATTAGCTAACGTGCTGTTTCCACAACTGTTCTTAGACACAAATGGTGACTGATATTCTTCGACATTTGCTAAAAAAGAAAATTTTATGAATCTTATGGATTAGAAAAAACACACTGAGGGGCCGGCCGGGTTGCGCAGCAGTTAAGTTCGCACGTTCCGCTTCTCAGCGGCCTGGGGTTCGCTGGTTCGGATCCCGGGTGCGGACATGGCACCGCTTGGCACGCCATGCTGTGGTAGGCGTCCCACATATAAAAAAAAGTAGAGGAAGATGGGGACAATGTTAGCTCAGGGCCAGGATTCCTCAGCAAAAAAGAGGAGGACTGGCAGTAGTTAGCTCAGGGCTAATCTTCCTCAAAAAAAAAAAAAAAAAAACACACACACTGAGCAACACTGGTAATAAAATCTAATTATATAGTATCATAAAAACACAATAAAGAAAAGGATCTTGGAATGCCATTGTACTCAGTGAAAACATCAGTTAAGAAAACAAACTTTAAAAATGTGGGCTTGTGTATAATTTGAGAATATCTACTTGAGCTTGATTTCTCTCCAGATGAAAAGTTTGGTCCAGATTATTAGAAGAAAACCAAAAGGATGTAATGTTATGACAATAATGGAAATACGCATTAAAGTTCATTTCTTCTCAGCTTGACAAATTTCACACACACACACAAGAAGTGCCCCAGGCTGAAAAGTGATAAGTTAAACATTCCAAGGAAAGGAAAGTAGACTTTATATTTGAGATTACACAGTGGCCCAGGGAGGCTGTAATGCCCCCACCAGGACAGGAAAGAGCTGGCCCCCGGCAGCAGCTTGCTCAGGTCTAAGAGCATTTTGGACTGGGGCTCAGGGGAGTCTGGACTCCACAGCACCGTCTATGCTCCCCAGGGAGAGCTCCCTTCTGACCTTGGAATCACCCTCGCTTTTCCAAACTTGATTTGTTCATCTGGCATATTGACCTCTGATGATTTAATTCACCAGTCACTCTCTATGACCAAAAGTATCTTGTTGACCACCCAGTTCACATTCATTCAATAAACATTCAACAAATATTTACTCACTAAAGACCACCTGTACGCCAGGCACTGTGCTAACCTCCAGAGACAGGGCTGTGTAGCACACGGGTACAGTCCTTAGTGTGTTTATAGTCCAGTAGGCAATTTTACCACAGTGCGACAAGCACAGGGAGGAGCTATGACCACTCTTGGAGAGGTTTGGGAAGGCTCCCAGAGAAGGGGTAGCTGAGGTGAAACATGGAAGGGAGTCAGAGTTAGCAAGACAAACGGGAGTGTCCAGATTAGAGAACCGGCATGCGCAGAGGAATGGGGTATGAGTTGTACTAGAAATAACTTATTTTGGCTGATTCATGGTAAAGAGGGTGGAAGAGATGAAAAAGGGGAAGGAAGCGGTGGGGGGGGGGGGGGAATAGAGTGGTAAGCAAGGGCTGGATCCTGCTCAGCCTACGTGTACGGAGTTTGGAATTTGTCCTACCAGCAATGGTAAGCCTTTAAGCAATGAAGAAAAGATAAGATACACTGAGGGAATGGATTAAAGTGCAGCCAAGCTGGGAGGCAAGAAGGCTTGTTGCAGGAATCCAGGTGAGAGCTGAGGGTGGTCTGAACTAGGCAGAGTGAAGAGAAGTGAGCTAGAGACGTTTAGGAGAACCGCGAGGTCTTGCTTGTTGGCTGAAATGTGGCATGTTGGGGGAGGGAGGAGTCAAAATAATGTCCAGGTTTTTGACTTAGGCAACAGATAGAGAACGGTGTCATTCACTGGGGCAGGAAGCACAGGACAAGATTTGGAAGTGATATTAAGAGATCACATGGCGGGCCGGCCCCGTGGCCGAGTGGTTAAATTCGGGTGCTCTGCTTCAGGGGCCCAGGGTTTCCCAGGTTCGAATCCTGGGCAAGGACACAGCACTGCCCATCAGGCCATGCTGAGGCAGCATCCCACATGCCACAACTAGAAGGACTCACAACTACAATATACAACTATGTACTGGGGGGCTTCGGGGAGAAGAAGAAGAAAAAAATAAGATTGGCAACAGATGTTAGCTCAGGGGCTGATCTTTCAGAAAAAAAAGATCACATGGGACATGCTGTGGTTGAGACACGTGGCGTGTCAACATCTGTATTTATGCCCCAAGGGCAGTTGTTTCTTTAGCTCTAGGGCCTAGAGCGCCGTCTAGGCTCATGCCTGCAGGAATTTTGTGTGTCTTATTCACTGCTGAATTCTCAATGTCTAGAACAGTGCCTGGCATACCGTAGACACTCAAACGTTAGTTTAAAGCATGAATAAATGAATCTGGGCAAGACATACAGATTTGAAACTCCTCCTGGGTCTATCGATGGTGTGCGCCACTAAAGTTCATCTGGATGCTGCCACGGAAAGACCCTAGAAGCTACGTCTGAAATTAATAGACTCTGCTAGAGTGGCTCTGTGTGCCAACCAAAATAGGTTGTGAATTTAGTAAATGAGACCACAAATGTACTTCTTTTTCTACTAATACCACCAGCAGGTGATAATAAAAGTAAATGAACAGCAACAAAGTAAATTTCTAATTGAGGTCAGGGATTCAAGGCTCAGCCAGCCTTGTTCAACCGAATCTCCCCATTCTCTTCAGAAGGCTAGTCCTACATTTGAACAAACGAAGATTTCCACAGCATGAGTGTCAACAAAGGAAAAGCAAGGGCCAACCATACCTCAGCAGCCTTCATTGGGTGGAGCTCATCCCCATGGAAGTTAATCTGTAACCCTGTATCTTTTCCACTTTGAAGAATCCTTCTGGTGGAATCGAGATCAAAGACGCCCTTCTCACAGAACACATCTATATTGTCCACGTGTATTTCCCCATTTCTGCCAAGTTCCTTCAGCTTTGGGATGTGGTTATTGACGATGTCATCAGCAGCTTCCTTAGCGGTTTTTCCTCTAAGGGAAGAAAATGAGATTACCATGGGTAAGTATTTTTTTAAAAAATTGGAGAAAGGGATTTTTGGCACTTGGAAAACCTGAGAACCGACAGGCAAATGACCTTGAGCCTCAGAAAGGTAGAGAAAGAATCAAAGCTATAACTCAGGACCCTTAACAATTGGGACATTCCTACATAGCAGAGGTAGTGACAAGACTTCTGTGTGCACTGACCCTGTACACAGAGACTCAAAGGGCTCCTCCATTCTGGCAAACCTGTGCTGCCTTTGGGAATGCCAGCGAGGCCACCTGATTGAAAAACTGAATCTTCCTGTCAAGGACACTTAGAGGGCATCCTGGATGCTTCCCTGACAATCCAGCTGCACGCCCTTACCTGGGGCGCAGCTATCAATGTCTTTTTCTTCTTCCACACTGTTTCTAGAAGCATCTGCTTAAGGTTTCCTGTCTCACCATTTGGAGACGTGCGGGAAGAAGATCGTAGGAGGCCCTCAAATTCTCTCTATGGTTCTGGGGTAATTATATATTAGAAAGGCTGGGCTTTTGAGGTCGGAGAGACACAGAGCCCCACCCCTTGCTGGCTACATAATTTTGGACACGTTATTTAGCCATTATTTGGCTGAACCCTAACTCTGAGCCTCAGGCTTTATCATTGGGGATCAAGACACAGACCTCAGAGACTCACTGGCAGATGGAGAAAATTTCTGTAAAACTTCATCCCTGTATTTGGCACATAGAATGTTCTTGTTCTGCAAAAACCATTTGGGTGAGTAGATAGAGGTGGACTACGAGGAGACAGGCACTTACATATGTTGTTTCTAATTTTCAAGAAAATCATATAGAATAAGGAGTTATTTAGCTACTTTACAGATGAATAATTCATGTTCCAAAAAGTTAAGTGACTCCCTCAAAATCACCCAGCCGGAAGTATCTGATCTGGACTGAAACCCAGGTTTGGTATCGCTTCAAAGCCTGAGACTTTTCTACCACGTCATACAGTCTTTCCTACTGAAAAAAAAACAGACTATAATACACTTTATACTCTGTTTGAAAAAAAAAAAATCTGTTTTCTATAGAGAAGATGTCCCAAAAGTCTTAGTGCAGTTTTAAGCTTTAACAATTTCAGAAGTATAAATGCTAAAAACATACAACAAACATCACTGAAATATGAAGTATTTATGTTTCTTTTCTACTGAATTAGTTTTGTGAATTTTTAATAATAAATTTTTAATGTTAATTTTTTTAGTGCCTCTGATTGAAGATGGTAAACAAAAAAATAACATTAAAGTTTTATTTTTCAAAGTTCACAAAACTAAGTAAATGCAAAAATAAATAATTAACTTCCAAATAATTTTTTAAGGCTGTAGCATTTATATATCTAGGTTATCAAAGCTTAAAACTGCACTCAGACTTGGAGACACCCTGAGAATTGTCACGTCCTGGATTTCTTTTGGATCTTTTCGTTCAGGAACTGTGTCTTCAGGTGTAGAAATTCCAGGACAGATAAGATGCAGGTGCAGAAAGGGACAGAATTCTCTACAGTAAAGTCATATAGGAGAAATTTTTAGGTAGAGGGGAAAGCTAAAAACATTTACAACAATAAAAATGTCTGCTGTCAGATAAGCAAATGAATAAACAAAAATGACAACCATTCTGAGTCATCTTGACTTCAAGAACTGATCCATTCCTACAGGATGTTACTCTTAATCTCTGAAGTGCTTTTATGCTGTCATGGGAAACTAGAGTAATATCGGTCATTTTAAAGGATCTATAAAGGGGCATTTCCTTTTGTTAACCAGAAGAGTTTTGAATCTCTCTTCTTCCATCATCATTAAGTGGCTAGCAAATTGACGGGTCTGATGGGGATCGCCTTCCTAAAACTATGTGTGTGAGAAGACTGACCATTAGAATTCTGCAAGAGCCGATGCACCTCTACCCCGACAAGGCAGCCCTCACTTAGGCGCCACATGACCCCTTCTTTGTTCTTAATGCTCCAAGTTAAACCCGGGTCCCACTGGCTGAAGTTACTTTGGCACTGAGTGAGCTCCGCAGTAAGTGGCCGAGATGCCGATGCCCAGCTCCCGCCGGGCACGCTCAATCACGCGCAGCATCTTGAGCTCGGTCTCCAGGTCGAGGCCGTATCCGCTCTTGCACTCCACTAGCGTGGTCCCAGCCCTCATCATGCACTGCAGCCGCTGCTGGAAGGAGCTGAACAGTTCGTCCTCCGAGGCTTGGCGCGTGCGCTCTACCGTGAAGTTGATCCCTCCTCCAGCCTGGTGAATATCCATGTACGTGGCTCCTGCCAACTGAACACACGGCTCATCCTTAGGCCCGGCAAACGCCGGGAGGTTGCAGGCAGGTCTACAGAACCTGCTTGCAGGAGTGATATTAAAATGATTAACAATGACATGCTATGGGCACCAACCAATGAGAAGGGATACTGGGGCACATAGTCCTGGAAGCCCCTACTCTTCCAGGGAGTGGGGCGGGGTGGGGACCGGGGGTCCCCAGGAAGGGTCTGGGGTGGCAGAAATGGGAGATGTGGTGGGAACTTGGGGTCTCCAGGCAGCTGCACTTCACCAACCAGTACAGAAGTACTCCAGTATTTTAACAACCCAGTCGGCCCAAGTGTGTACCAGCTAAGTTTCCACCTATCCCTCAGCATCTATGAGAAAACAAAGCTTAGGCAATTCTGGAAGCCCCCTGCAGTTATTCAGATCTACACTAGAGAGACCCAGGAGGTTTGCATGTCTGAGTATTTGGCCACTAGAGTTTGGGGCCTGTCACTCTGTCACAAGCAAATACAGAGGCTCTTTCTGGGATCCCACTATGCTCTGTTACTCTTGGGCAGCAAGGTGCGGTGTAAACAAAGTATGCTAGCATGGGGGTCCCCCTGTCAGAGTTTTCATCTGGGTTCTGCCATGGGGAGCTGGTGAACTCAGTCAACACCCCTCCTTTCTGCGGACCACACCTTCTGCATCTATATAATAAGAGATTGGAATCTCAACTCTCTAAGGTTGCTTTTTGTCTCTGACATTCTGCAATTTAACAGAAAAGTCTTAAAAACAGCTCTTGCTTGTTGAGGAAGGTAGCCAATATCTGAAGAAATTTTTTTCTTTTTCTGAAATAATCCAATTTAGCTGTTAAAATGTACACTTTTTTTAAAAAAAGAAAACCAATGTGAAGAAAAGACATGGAGAAACCTTAAATGCATATTACTAACTGAAAGAAGCCAATCTACACATTTATGATTCCAACTATATGCCTTTCTGGAAAAGGCAAAACTAAGGAGACAGTAAGAAGATCTGTGGTTACCAGGGGCTGTGGGGAGGGAGGGATGAAGAGGCAAAGTACAGAGGATGTTTAGGGCAGTGAAACTACTCTGTATGACACTACAATGGTGGATACGTGTCAAGATACATTGGTTCAAATCCATTGAATGTACAACACCAAGAGTGAACCCTAAACTATGGACTGTGGGTGACGATGATGTGTCAATGTAGGTTCATCAGTTATAACAAATGTACCACTCTGGTGGGGGATGTTGATAGTGGGAGAGGCTGTGCACGTGTGGGGCAGGGGGCATCTTTGTACCTTCCTCTCAAGTTTGCTGCAAACATGAACTGCTCTAAAAGATAAAATCTATTTAAAACAATGTGAAAATGGCTCCAACTAGGGATTTAAGGGTTGACTATGGCTAATTAGTGACTGACACAGACTACATTTTATGTTTCTTAAGAAATCTCACTTTTCTGGGAAAAATGAGAACAGGACAAGACTTATTTTATTTTTGTGATTGGTAATATAGTTTTCCAAGTCTGACGCCAATGAACGGTGATTTTCCAACTGTTTCATGGGGCACCTTCAAAGGCTCCCAGGGATGGTGGGATGGAATGGGGGAAAGGAAGGAGAGGAGAAATTAGTGAGCAACACAACTCAGTTGTTTTAAAAGCAAGATTCTGCAGCTAAAAATGTTTGAAAACTATTATACTTAAAATGATTGCTAGCCCTGTGCACAGTATAAAGATTTAGGACAGTTATATATTAGTTAGTTTTGTTGTAATTTATTTTCTATAATCCAAGCCAGTAAAAATATCCACTAAAAAGACATATGGGCATATGATAAGATAGCCCATCAACTCTTTAGCATAAGACTTGTCTATAAATTTGTCCTTTATTTTGATGTGCCACCATTTATCGCAGTTACCTTCATTGCAAACTCGTGAACTCTTTCCCCAGCCCATACTGGATGTGTGTGTGCATCCACCAAACCTGTAATCAATAAATCAAATCATGTTTAAAGTTGAGAAGCAGACAGCCCTTAGATAGCAGGTGGACTATACCCTAGGCTCTTAGGAAAGCATGATGTCGGTCAGCCATCTTGGAGGGGGTGAAGGAGGAAGAATTATGTCTGCACGGTTCACTCAACAGAGAGGAAACAAGAAGCCTCTCTGAACGGCTGGTCTAGAAGGTTCTCAGGGAGGAGGGTGACTCAACATGATGAAAATATCCCTTAAAGAAATACAGCTCCCTTTCTTTTGGCCAAGAAGTCCATGCTCACCAAGCAAGCTTTTAAAATAGAAGGTGAAGGGGCCGCCTGGTGGCCTAGCGGTTAAGTGCGCATGCTCTGCTTCAGCGCCCGGGTTCTACGTTCGCATCCCGGGTGCGGACATGGCACCATTTGGTAAGCCATGATGTGGTGGGCGTCCCGCATATAAAGTAGAGGAAGATGGGCACGGATGTTAGCTCAGGGCCAGCCATCCACAGCAAAAAGAGGAGGATTGGCAGCAGATGTTAGCTCAGGGCTAATCTTCCTCAAAAAAACCCCCAAAAAACCAGAACATCGAATCTTTTAGTTGAGCAAACCAATGATTGTATCAGCCAGGAATAATCTGAGTGTGAAAACAGAATAATACAATGCCCCCACCTCAACTTTGAGAAGGAAAAATATGAAATCAGAAAGGTGAATCTTTCTCAAGAAAGAAGTATATTAAAAGAGAAGCAATAAAACAATCACTTGCAACTTTTGTTCATCCAGGTACAATTCAGTCAAGTGTGTCTTTTAGAATATTTAAAATCTCTGTGGATTAAATGGCTCATTAGTGGTTCTGATGGGACTAAAATCAAGAGTCTCTGTTAAGACTGCTTTCTACTACACTCTGCTCGTTCTCATAAGGCTTCACTCTGGCTTTATCTCCTAACTCCCATGAGCCAGAAGGTAGAAGCTCTGTCAGATACTCACAGGACACAAAAAATAGAAAATCCTAGACTCCAAGTGTGCATAGAACTCAAAATTTGTGAACCTTGTTTCAGATGATTACATGAAGCCATAAAATTTAGAGAAGGTAGGAGAGGATGGTTAATAAACTGATTGTGTTGTCAGTCACTAAGGACAGACATGAACTTCAGTGAAATCTCCAGGATGTTTTCCCCTTTCCACCTAGAGCTGAGTTCTTTGTTTCACACTCTATATAAATTTGGAGTATATTCTGGGGTTGGAGACAGCAGCCAGCCCTCTGCCTCCCCAAGGAAATGGATTCATAAAGTCCTTCCAACAGCTTTTGAATCTAAACACAACACAGCTGGTTTCTCTTCCCCATGTGAGTGGGAACAAGTGGAGCGAATGAATGGGTTTGATTCCCAGCTTGCTCTTTACCTGTTTAGCCATCTTGGGTAAGATTCCTAAACTTCAGTGTTCTAATCTGTAACATGTCGATAATGATACTTACCCTTGGAGGGCAGTTAGAAAGAATTTAACATGAAAACTTGTTTGTAAAGCAGCTAGATATCCAATAGTAGAACTCAATCCATGGTAGCTATGTTTATATTGTAATATTACTGTGAGACTTTAAAACAGGCTGCCACTCTTCCTCTTTACATCAATCAGACTGCTTTCAAGGTTTTACTGAAAAAGAGGCTAATACCAGGCAAGATGCATTTCCCAGAACAGTCAATTCTTTCTTCAAACGTTTCTTCAGAAAACTGCTTTTGGATAGCATCAGCAGGACCGACGGCTTTTATAAACCCATCCCTGAAGAAAAATCAAAAAGTAATTACTAAAGTTTGGGAAAACGCTGTGAGAAATCGAATGATTTAAAATATGTTACGGACGTCTTTTGGGGTCAGTCAATATTCACTGTATTTCCTTCTTAAACTGGTGTCTTAGGAAAAGTGACTCTAGCCACATGCAAGCCGTAAAGTCAAGTCACGTTGGCAGATTGCTACTTGTTCCCCAGTATCAACGTTCCCTTTCTCCACAGGGCTAGATTTCTAAACTTTAACTGGACACACACGGCCCAGAATCAAGCCGACATTTCGGAGTCTCCCATCAGCCCGGTTGGACCATGTGACTAAGTTCTAGCCAATACGATAGTTTTCTCTTCCTATTTCCTACTGGCTGAAATGTCAGCCCCATAGCGAGAGATGGAGCAGCCATGGTGGACGACAGGATGACTGTGAGAGAGACGGCCTCGCACAGCAGAGAGGATGGTAGGGGCCTGGATCCTGGGAACTGCATGGAACATGGTCGTCAACCAGACCTGGATTCCTACCTTTGTGCAATTCTGTTAACTGATTTTAACAAATTTTTGACGGTAACACTGGGAATGTTTTTATCTCTTTGTTAATTAAAAACAAACACACACCCAGTCCCTAACAGCTGGGCTCTTACACAACCCTAAGAGCCTCAGATAAGGGGTGCGACATTCATCTTGCGCAATCTCCGCGCCTTGTGGCTCTCCAATTCAAATCCGCATTCAACACCCCTAGAGCCGCCCTCCCAAACTTTGGCTGTTCTTTTATTCACTTCCAGCAGGAAGCTCAGACGGTTAAATAAAAATAACTAGAAATGTCCTCTTTTTCTGGTGGCTGAATCTTAATTTCCTATCACCCCCAACCATCACCATCTGAACGCTTTGCGTGTTTCTCAAGCTTTAATGTACAGACGAAGCGGGGGTGGGAGGGATGCTTTGTAAAAATTAGGTCTCAGAACTCCACCCGCAGAGATGCTGATTCAAAAGATCTGGGGATGGGGGACATGGGGAGGGGTTGTGCAGCGAGAGCGCGTTTTTCCCCCGGAATGACGACCCGAAGTAGTGAAACATGTTACAAGTCCCTAAAAGGCAGGCCGGGCGCGAGAAAGCTGCTACCCGGTTTCCCTCCACAGCGCACAAGCAGAGAAAGAGGGCCAAGCCCGGCCCTGGCTGCCGACCCCCCCGCGCGCGGCCACTTACGTGCCCACCACCAGGCTGGCGCCCTCCAGCACGGCCAGGCTGCGCAGCGCGTCCCGCGCCAGGAAGCGCTCGCCGCGGGCGCACACCAGCACCACCTGCCGCGCGTTCTCCAGCAGGAGGCGGTGGCCGCCGCCCATGTTGCCGCGCGCCACGGGGCTCAGGGAGGCCGCGGGGCTCGGGCGGCGGGCGGGCCGGAGGAGCAGGGTGCGCGGCCGGAGGCTGCGCCGCCTGGGCCCAGAGGGTGGAGCCGGGGCGGGCGCTGGCGGCCGCTGCGCGTCCAAAGCTCGGGGGCGTGCGCGCCTCCCCCAACCATCCCAACGACAGGACGGGCACCAGCCCCGAGAATGATGATTAGTAATAAACGTTATTATGGAGTCGCCTCTTTTGTGGTCGCTCTATCACGTTCTGGGGCAATGTCGTAGGGACTCCTGTCCCTAGTTTACAGATAAGGAAATAAAGCTCGGTCACCAGGGAGATAAAGGTGGGCTTAGTCGATCACGTGGCCAGAAGGAAAGGAGTCTCCGAGAGCCCAGGGCGCCCCGAGGTGGAAGCGTTGGGGGAGCCTCTGCCAGGGATCAGGTGCGGGAACCTAGCAGAGAACCCCGGGAGGGGAAAGAGTAGGGGAAACCTCTGCCCAGCGGGCTGGGCGGCATTCTGGGGCGCGGAGGACCCTCTGCGGAGGAACCGAGGGGTGGGGAGGGGGGGATGCGCGCGCGGGTGTCGGGGGGTTGCTCCTGGGTCCGCGCGGCCGCGACGCCGGGTGGCGGGTACTGCGCACTTTTCGGTTGGCCAGCTCCGCTCCGGGATCTCCTAGCAGACGGTCCCCGAGATGAAGGGGGACCCGGGCGGGGGAGGATAGAGCCGAGGCTGGAGAATCGATTGGCGTCTCCGCCCAGCTTCCCTTTAACGCCTTCTGAAGGATAGGTTGGAACGGCTCCTGGATCCGAACTCGTTGAGGTAAAACTGGTTTCAGCTCGGTGTCCGTCACCCCCCTCTCACCCCCGCTGTATCTGATGGAGCCTACCCTCAGCTTGGAAGCAAGGTGAAGACGGAATCAAGGTTATTTAAGACAGATGGTCTACAATTCTCGCCCACACCTCTGCGTGCCTCTCACTTGCTGTGAAAACACTGGCAGGCACCGGATTTTGTTTTGAGTTTCTTAATTATTTTATTTTGTGTATAAACTTTTATTAGAAGCTCTGTGTGAGGCCTGTGGAACATACAAAGACAGGACAGGCACTTTCTCTGCCCAGCAAAGGCTACAATCAAAAGGAAAACACTTTATGGACAGAAATAACATACCGTAAAAAAAAGGCAGAGGCCTGTAAAAGCATAAAATATAAAAGTAACTCACTTTAGTGTCATTTTAAAGCCATTTAAAAATGAAGAACAGAAAGCAAAAAGTCCTTTAGATAAACACAATAAATAAGAATATGCTTTAGCTTCATATTATGGCCATAAAAGAGAGAGTTCAGTCAGGTAGGAAAAAGAGAGGAAAGAAAAAAATTGGAAAAGAATTCAATAGACTGTGAATAAAAGAGACCCTAAAGGAAAAAAAAAAATCCATAGATTACTCACCACTCAGATACATGATCACCAACAGGTGTGTGTGTCTATACACAGTTTAAAAAAGAAAGTATAATATAGAAAGAGAAATAATACAAGAGAAATAGAAATAATGGAAAATAGAAACACAAAGTCACTAATTCATAGAGAAATATTAAAATTTTACATCATAAAATTTCTCCTAGAGACTGGAATCTGTTACATTTTGCAATTATAGGCATATTTGCAGATTTATGGAATTATAGGTATAAAGGATGGGGTGAAATAGGAATATAGGTGGCTTTGGGGTTCAGTAAACTTGTCTTAACCCCACTTCTGTTACTTATGAGCTATTTGACCTTGGGAAATGTACTTAATTTCCCTAAGCCTCACTTTTCTCATCCGTGTTATGGAGATAGTTGTTTCTACTTTGTGGACTTGTCTGAACTTTATGTAAGATGAAATGTAAATTACTTAGCCCTGTGCCTAGCTCTAAATAAGTAATAATAATAATAATTATATATTATTGTATGTTATATATAATCATATATTACATATATAATAATTATTATTATCGTTACTACTATTACTGTTAGTTTATTTTAATCCTGCTATTTGTCCTACTGGTCAATTAAGTTAAAGATTAGATTTCAGTCAATAATTCCAGGTCCCCTCCTGACTACACAGAATGTACCATGTACTTAAAGTTTACAAGTTCTTGGCAAGTCTAAAAGAAATTGACCCTTTTTTTCAGGGAGATTTATATTTGTGGGTGACCTGAGCGCATCCAATTACAGTTCATATATACAATTTTGCCTGGAGAACCCCTGCAAACAAGAGGTTTGCAGAAGTCAGAAGGATGAGAGTGGACTTGTCTCCTCCTCGGTCGTTGTTAAGTAATTATAGAGGGGTGAGGGTAACACATTTTTCCTCGTAATAACCAACATCCCTATAGCACTTCTTAGTGTTAAGTCCTTTTCGCATCATCTGACTCACATTGGCTTGGCTTCTTTTTCCCTACTCTTCCTTCCTCTTGACTTCCAGTTATTTTTTCAGTTTGCAAAACGGGCAGTCAGAAATGTCAACAGAAAAGTCCACACAAAATAACTAGCGTGACGCCAGCAGGGCCTTAAAGGTCAAGCTGAAGGTAGTTTCCTCATCAC
This sequence comes from Equus quagga, assembly GCF_021613505.1. Taxonomy (NCBI): domain Eukaryota; kingdom Metazoa; phylum Chordata; class Mammalia; order Perissodactyla; family Equidae; genus Equus; species Equus quagga. The sequence goes on from NC_060285.1 coordinate 25,254,635, forward strand.
CCTGCTCTGCTTCTGACCTAATCAAGAGGCAGGTCACTGAGCAGGGCAAGGACCCAGTGGGTCCTGGCTCTTGGGTAAACAAAAAATTGCTAGCTCTGGTCTCTACACACCATCCAAGGACACAGTTCACAGCCCTTTCTCCTAGTATTCATCCAAGTGGATGGGAAAAAATTGGAAGGCATTGAGTTTGAGAGAATCTGTCTAAATGTTCGTTTGCATATGGAAGATAAGCAAAGCTTTTTATCTCATATTGAGAGAATCTGGAAATCCATTTTCATTGAGTTGTAGAAAGAGTTGTTGAGAAAGTCACAAACTGCTTTGAGTAACATCTGGTAGAAATTGTCATTGTTCATTTTATTGAGAGTTGGTCTAGGACTTTACGTTTGGACATTATAAAACCCCATTCCTCTCTCTCCACTTCCACGAAGCTTGAAATGTTAAGAATCTGCACTAACGTGGATCAGGTTCCCTAAATTTGCACCAATATTGCTGGTAGATTCCTCTCAAATGACCGGTTTCAGGAACTTTCATTCAGGGTTTCTTACGAAAGCTAGTCGTCAGTTATCCCTCTCACTCTTATCAAATGCTGATGGTTATTCACAAGACAGAGTGGACTAGAAAGAGGACAGATCTGGATAGCTGCTTTGAAGAAAGTATAAGCAGTTATTTCCCTATCAGCCTAGAGTGAGTAGGCACTTTACATACATTATCTGTGTTTGAAAATTGCAACAAGCCTGGAAGAGAAGGTATTAGTGTCCATACTTGAGAGAAGCAAAACCCAAGGTGGCCTGAGGTTAATTGGGTAGGCCTAAGGGAAAGAGCTGATAAGAGTCAGAGGCAGGATTGAAACCTACCTGCCCCCAAAGACCAGGGACTTTCCACAGTGCCATTCATTCTGCCCCTGCAGTGATATGCATCAAAGGACCTGACTCAGCAACCACAGATAATTATCTAACATTGGAGGAATGCAAGAATGAATTAAACCAACCAGCATGATGCTGACTTAGAAGAACAGTATGTTTTACACCATGTCCCCTTGGATGTCTACTAGATATCTCAAATTTAGCATGTTCCAAATTGAACCTTTGATCTTCCCAACAGCCCCTTCCCCCACAGCCGTTTCTGTTTCCATTGATGGCAAGTCCATCCTTTATTTCCTGCGCTTTTTATCTCATGCCCCACATCCTAACCATCAGCCAATCCTGTAGGCTCTATTTTAAATATATCTCGAGTCTGACCACCTCTCACCACTTCCACTGCTATCCCAAGAGACCCCATTATCTCTTGCTTCCCAATGACTGTAGCTGCCCAACAGGTCTCCCTATGGGACCCTCATCCCCTTCTCTAGTCTCTTCTCAGCTCAGCAGTCAGAGTGATTCACTTAATGATTTTTATTTCACTGAGTAAATGACCTGCAGGGCCCTTGTTATCTCTTTGACCTCAAGTGTCACTCTCTCCTTCATTCATTGTGCTTAAGTTCCACTAGTCCCCTTCCTGTTCCTCAGAAACTCCAAGGATCTTCCCTCCTTGGAATGCTTTCTCCATGGCTTACACTCATATGGCACTTGCTATGCACCTGATGCTGTCCAAAGGGCAGGACATATGTTAACTCACCTAACGATGCCATGAGTTTGGCGCCATTCTTATCATCCCTTTTGAAAGATGGGGAAATTGAAGTGTGAGGATTAAGGAGCATAATGACAGTCTTAATTGCTAGCCTATGCCACCTCTAAAAATGATGGCTTGCAGTCAAACACCACCATTTGAAATCCCTGATTTTTCTGAGTTCTTTCTCTTTTCATCCATCAGAAGTTGAACTCAAACGTGTATTTTAGATGTGAATTTGCAGGCATTTGCTATGCAATCCAACAACATTTTCCCTCTTTTGTCTTACAGAGCCTTTGTTTAGTCATTATGCTATTTTTTTTTTTGCACCACAAAGACATTCTCTGGCTTTTACTTTTTTCTTGGTTGGCATATCATACTGGTTTAATTCAGAGAACTTTATAATCCCTTCCTAAGAATAGCTGGTTCTCTTCTCTCCTATGTTCTTCACCAACCCTTCATTAATTAATAAGGAGATTAATACATATGAAAATACAGAAGTATAACAACGTCTAGAAACTATTGATTCCATTTACGTGGTCTACAAATTACTGGAGAGATGGAATAAGAGCAAGTATCTGCTGTTAGCAGTTGGCTTGGAGGAACGAGAACTTGCAGGTTTTCTATGAGTGAAAAAGTGCCAGAACCCATGGATAAAGATGTTTGTTGCAGGTAGACTTTCAGGATAAAGGGAATGGGAGTGGGGATGGGGAGGGGAGTGAATTTAGATAGAAGGATTGAAGGAGTAAAAGTATGACAAGAAAGCTGAGCAGAATCTTAGGGGGGAGATGAGTACGGAGTGTAAATTTGAGAAAATCTTTTGCAAATCTTTAGTATTAGCCATCCAGATTCCAAATATATCAACCCAACAGGTTGTCATCAATTTTTCACCAACCCTTGTTTTCCATTTGTCAGAATGAACCCAATGCCTGTGAAAAAATCTTCAGTAATCTGAAAATGTATAATAATATTGTAGGTTTTTATTAATTAGTAAATATTGGCGCATAATAGGTCCCACTTACTGAGTTTGGTCTGTATTCTAGGCACCCTGATGGTTGTTATATACATTGCCTCATTGCATCCTCATGAAAGCCTTGAGAGGTGGAACTATTGTTCCCATTTCATGGAATAGGAACCTGAGGCTCAGAGATGCTAAGTAATTAAAATGTAGGCTCCCTGAAGACAACGGTTTTTGTCTTTTTTGTTGTTCTTTATTTTTAAATTGCCATCTTCAGCACCCAGCCCGGCACATAGTAGGTACTCAATAAATATTTTCTGAATGTTGAATGAACTGGCTCACACATCTGTAAATGCCAAACCAACAGGCTTGTCCACTCCAGAGTCTGTGCTCTTAATCACCTTATACAGGCTCTCATGGGACTCTTGGCTCTCAAACATGGCTCTTTGAGATTACTGAGGCATAAATTTAAATGGGCAGGCCAAAATAGGACATTTCGTCTCATTCATTGTTCCTGTCATGGGCACACCTTTTTATATAAAATCCTGAATATCCTTTTTCTTCCCCAAATGAAAATATCATTGTTATATTTTTCATGGTAAAAATTACACAAGCTCATTAAGAAATTTGAATGATACAAAAAAAGTATAAAACTTCAAGACAAGGATTAGGGGGAGGCAAGTGAGGCATTTCCCTTGGGTGCACAATTTAAAGGGAGAGGCAAAAACTCAGTAATCAAAATAAACATTTTAATTCATTATTTTCAAAAATAAAAACTAATGTAAGAAATCCACGATGAAACAAAATATCAAAATTTTAAATAAAGACAAGATCTGTGGGCTGGGATGAGGGTGTGGCAAGCGAGGCCCTCACTCTCAGGGTCATATAAATGCACGGTCAGATCCTGTCTGTATTTAACATTTTGATATTTTGCTTATCACGGATTTTTCCCTGCATTAATTTTGAATTTTTTAAAAAGTTTCATTAATATGTTATTTATCTTAATAACTGAGTTTTGGGGGCACTTCTGTAAAATTTGCAGTTAAGATGATTTGCTAATTCAAATTCATCTAATTCAAATCCCAAACCTGATAAAAATGAAAGGAGAGATTGCTCCAAATCAGAGAAAACCACTGTTAATGTTTGGGGGACAACTTTTCAAATGCCTCTCTGATTTAGCATGTTTTTATCCACACTATTCCCACTCTTTTGAAATATTTTGTTTTTTACTCATAATGTAGAGGGAACAGAGGTAAATAGTCACAATAGCATCATTTTAAAGGGCCTCATGACCTTCATTTTATGGGTATAACATAGTTGTTTAATCAACTCCCTATTTATTAAATAAGATATTGATAAACATTATTGTAGCCCATACTTTTTTGCCCACTTACGTGATTATTTTCTTGGGATAAGTTTGTAGAATTGGAATCACTGGGTCAAAAACATTGTGTGTGCACTGCTTTTAAAAGCACTGAAGGCTCTTTGGGTGTCAGTGGTAGTTGAATTTAGCTGCTTTATGCAATGTTTACAGAATTTTTAAAGATGTATTTCCTTTTCTTTGACAGGGCCAGGAGACAAAATGTCATCGCATTTTTTGCCGATAGCGCTGACTTCTGGAGGTAAAGAAGAAATCAGTCAAGGAGTTCTTGCTTTGTGCCCAGTGGGGTTAGCCCCCACAGTGGACTGGGAGAGTAAGAAAGGGAGAAAGCTCCACAAGGAGCATCAGACGTGGTCTCTGTGTAGAGTTTATAAACTGCCTGCTGAGAAGGTTCTCTTCTGCATTTTAATTCTGAAAAGAAAAATCTTCCAATCAGAGGGGCATTAGATTGTCATATTTAGCTAGATTGCTAAAGTCTTGCATGACGTAAAACAATTAACTCAAATTATTTGTCATAATAAAGGACACGAATAACCACACTTTATCAAAATTTGTCCTCTCCTTTCCTCTACCACCCTTTCCTTATCCTCCCGCTTCTTTCCAAGTATACAAGCAATTAGTATTTATCAGTATACAAGAATAACTTTTTTTCACTTGTAAATTTGACAGAGATTTAAAAATTAGATAACATCAAGAGTGTATTCCAGGTAACAGGCTTTCTATCGTCATCCTCTTTGAAGGACAATTTGGCCCTATCTATATTTAGAATTAAAAGGTTTGGCTCCAACTGACAGAAAATGTAAAACAGCAGAGGCTTAAACGTGATGGAAGTTTAGTTCTCTCTTAGGTAACAAACTCTGGACATTAGCATCCAGGGCCCATGTGGAGGCTCACGTCAGGGGCCCGGGCTTCTTCTAGCTTGTTGCTGGCCTATATTCTTGATCACAGGTGGCTGCTTCTGCACCAGTGATCACACCCATATTCCTACCAGCCAGGAAGAGAAAATGGGAGGGAAGGAGATGCCCCTCCCTTTGGGGACATTCCTAGAAGTTACACTCAACACCTGCCCTGATGTCACCTTGTCCAGAACTTAGTCACGTGGCTATATCCAGCTCTAAGCCAGGTTGAGGTCTTTACTCTGGGTGCCCATGTGCCAAGCTAGAATTAAGGGGTCTATTCCTGTAGAAGAAGGCAGAATGGGTGTCTGGGGAGCACTTGGAGCCTCTGGTCCACTAGCAAGTTTTAAAAAGCATTTAGATAGGGCCGTGTTGGCAATTTATTCTAAGATATGTTTGCATAAGTGATTAAAGATATGTGTACAAGAATATTCATTGCAGCATTGTTTATAATAGCATAAGACTGGATCAACCATAATGTATATTGGCACGGGATTAGTAATATAAAGGATGATACAAGGAATGGGATACTAGACAGCTATTTTTCTTTTGATGAGGTAAATATATATGTGTGCTGATGTGAAAAGAACTCCTAACTACATTGCTAATTGAAAAAACCAAGATGCAGAAGAGTAGAATAGTAGATATTAGATGATTCCTTTTTTATTAAAGGGTTTAAATTACTTTGTCAAGAACTGTGTGGGATCTCAGATTTTCCCCTGTTTGCAAACTAATAAGTGAACTTGCCACAGTTTCCTGGAGGCTGACAGGAGATACAAAACTCTTGGGTCAAAGATGAAGGACTTTATCACTCACAGCATAAAAAGCAGGACGAGCACTGGCCTATTTGGGACCAGTTCCCTGAGCCCCATGACTCTCTTTTTATTTTCATTTATTTATTTATTTATTTTCCTTCTTCTCCCCAAAGCCCACCAGTACACAGTTGTGTATTTTAGTTGTGGGTCCTTCTAGCTGTGGCATATGGGACGCCGCCTCAGCGTGGCCTGATAAGTGGTGCCATGTCCGTGCCCAGGATCTGAACCAGCGAAACCCTAGGCCACTGAAGCAGAGTGCGTGAACTTAACCACTCGGCCACGGGACCGGCCCCCCATCTCCTTTTAAATTAATATATATTAATAATGTATGAATCTCTGAACCTACCAGAAGCCACAAAAGCCAGGATCCTGACGATACCTTACACCCCATCCCTTATCTTCCTTCACCTGAGGTAGCCACCATGGTGAATGCTATGCAGATTCTTTCTTTGCCTTTTTATTTACATAATTTTATCTTGTCTATATGTAGTCTTAAAGAGCATATTTTTTTACTTTAGTTATTTTTAACTGTTTAAAAAGACTATCCTGCTGACTGTAATCTTTTGAAACGTTTTCACTTAGCACTATATATTAAGATTCATTCATATCGTTGTGTGCTGCAGATCATTTATTTTGACTGCTGCATAATACCACGTGGTATGAATCTATCACAGCTTGTTTGTTGACTCTCCTATAAGTAAGTGAGTTGTTTCAGGTTGTTGCTATTAAAAACAGAGCTGCTAATAAACGTTCTTGTACCTATCTCCTGGTACATACGAGACAGTTTCTGTTGCATATATACCTAGGAATAGAATTGTTGCTATTGAATTATGCTTGGTGAATATTCAAATTTAAATGATAATATCAAAGTGTTTTTCAAAGTAATTGTGCCCAATCACATGTGTACTGACAATGTGTTAGAGATCCAGTGGAATCATAGCCTCTCTAAACGTTGGGTATCATCAGACTTCTTAATTTTTTGCCAATCAAATGGGTGACATTGGGATATCCTGATGGTTTTATTTGCATTTCCCTGATAACTAATGAGGTTGAACAGTACTCATATGTTTATTGACCATACGTGTTTCTTCTTCTGCGAAATACTTGTTCAATAAATTCTTTTTAAAATTTTTCTACTGGGGTTAGTGCTTCTCTTATTGATTTGTACTGTACTTATTGTCAGTTGTTCTTATTGATTTTCGTAATGATTGAATGTACTTCTGTAAATATGGAGATCCCAATTCTGTCAGTTGTATGTAGTGTAAATATCTTTTCTCAGTTTTAACTTATTTTTTCGCTTTATTTGTGGTGTCTTTTAATGAACAAAGTCCTTAAGATAGTCAAATGTATCCATCTTTTCTTCTATAATTAATAGTTTTTCTGTTGTTTAAGAAATCCTCCCCTATCCCAAAACCTAAATGGTATTAACCTATATTCTCATGTTCATGCTGGCTTGACCAGAATCTCGTGGGGTGGGGGACCCCGGGGGAGGGATGATGTGGAACCAGAGTGATTCTATTGGCTCAGGGCCAGACCCACTGAATCTCTTATTTGGAGCTTTTTAGGGAGGTGAAGGTGAGTGAAGGTGGATGCTGGGGGTGGGGAATTTGTCCTCATCCTTTCCCTCTCCCTGATTTAAGGGGTCAGCTCCAAGTTCCCAGTATTCTTGGCTTTAGCTATTGGTATTTAAAGCCAGGATCCCTCAGCCCCCGCCCCCAAGCATTAGAAAGCAAGAAAGAAAAAGAGAAAGGCTTTGTAATTTCAGATTTTATGAATAAAAACAAAAACAAAAAGTGTCTCTCTCTTTGTAGCCAGGCTTCTTTTTTATTAGATGTACAAGTCTGCGATTTTTAGTATATTCGCAGATATGAGCAGCCATCACCACAGTCAATTTGAAAACATTTTCATCACCTCAAAAAGAAGCTTTGCATCCCTTAGGCATCACCCGCATCTCCCATCTCACCTCCAGCCCTAAGAAATCATTAATCTATCTTCTGTCTCCATAGATGTGCCTATTCTGGGCATTTCGTAGAATGTAATGGAATCATAATATGTGGCCTTTTGTGACTGGCTTCTTTCGCTTAATATAATGTTTCTAAGGTTTATTCATGTTATAGTATGTATCATATCTCATTGCTTTTTATGGCTGATTAATATTTTATTGTAAGGATATACCATATTGTTTTTAATCCATTCATCAGTTGATGGATATTTGGGTTGTTCCAACTTTTGACTATTATAAATAATGCTGCTATAAACATTCATGTGCAAGTTTTTGTGTGGACATAATGTTGTCGTTTCTGTTGGATATATACCTAGCAGTGAGTGGCTGGGTCACATGGCAACTCTATGTTCAACTTTTTGAGGAACTCCCAGACTGTTTTCCAATGTGGCTGCACCATTTTGAATTCCCACCAGCAGTGTGTGAGGGTCCAGTTTCTCCACATCCTCATCAACACTTGTTATTATCTTTGACTTTCCCTTTTAAGACTCTCTGGTCTGGCCTGAGGATCTCCCTAAGGGTATTGGTTGTGTCTATTGCTGACAAAATGGTGGTGTAAGGGTAATGGTGGATATGTTTGTAGTGGTGGGAAGAAGCAACATCTTAATGTCTCAAAATATGGTCCCACTATCTTGTAGGAGGCCCCTTATCTATTTACACAGCAAGTATCCACTCACCTCCTGTGAAGCACTGAGCACTGTGCCGGTTGCCATGGGAAACAGAGAGAGGAGCTGTGGCTTCTGTCCCTGAGATCCAGGCCCTGCATCTCTGCCTCAGGCGGGAGGTGAGGATGCCTGTGTCCTCCTCAGAGACCGGAGTATCCCTCTTACTCTACTCTGGCTAGTGGGAGCTTTGCTGTTCTGGTCGACAGAGGAGAGATGACAAAAGTTTTTTTTTTTTTTTGAATAGATAAAGCAAACGATGACTCAGTCAAAAAGGATGGGCCATATAAGATCTTTTTCAAAGATCTCTTTCTTTTCAAAGAAAATGAAATAGCAGCAAAGAAAAAGGTAAGATTTTATTGAAATCCCAATCCCAATTAATGTTAGAATCAGATCCTCTTATCTATCACTTTTACCGTTCTGGGAGATGGTGTCAACACACAGGAGAGGACAGCATCCAGCCTGTGGCAGGGACCTACTATCAATGCCTGTGGGGGGAAGACAGATACACTACAGCCCAGTATGATGGGTACAGTATACCCTACCTCACTGATTCTAATGCCCCCATTTTTTCACATTTTCACATTTCTGCAAGTGAAATCCAGCCTCCATAGATGAGATGTCCTACAGCATTGGCAGTGCATACAATAGTAGTGCATCTTACAATAAATGGCGTCTTAGAGTTGATGAAATACGGTAATAGAGGCACACAAAGGAAATGTAGAGAAAGGGGTGCCCATCTTTGTTGAGGAGAAGAGGGTCGTGGTGGATTGTGTGTGTGTTTGTGTGCATGCGCACAAAGACTTCACTGAGGCGCTAACAGGAGCTGAATTAAGAATAAGTCAATATTTGTCCGATAGATACAGATAAGAGAATGTATATGCGCGTACTAGGGAGGGCAGTGGGGGAAGGAAGAAGGCATAAAAGTGAAGGAAGGGGTGTTATCTAAGAATTAGTTGGTATGAAGCTAGATCAGCGACAAGGCTAACTTTCCAGCTGTGCCTTGCAGTTGATCTGGCTATTTGCACGATCATACTTCACATTACATGGTTCGGATTTCATGACGCTTGCTTTCCTAATTCCCAGAGGTAAAGGTTGATCCAGAATTTTTTAAAAAATCCTAACTAGAATGAGGAAAATATATAGAAATGTCCAATAGCTGGTTCAACTGTAAGATGATGATTTTATGCCCGTGGTCTATAGTTTTATTGAAAGAATCCAAAATTAAATTGAGAAAAGATTCATGAAATTGGAAGCTTGATTTTTTGATGTCTACTGAGGAGGTCCATTTCCTCTCAAGTTTCCAATTCCACAGAACCAATACTTTCAAATCAATGGAATTTCCAAATTAACTGCATTTTGGACAAGATTGTGAAAATAAAACCAGAATAACATTTTCCAGTCTCATGTTTGTGACATACATGCTTAGTAAGGGTTGCACGTTTTCATATTTGAGCTCAGCTTCATACAAGAAGGAATTGAAAACACAGTCCTCCAAAGATAAGAAATTGAGGTTGTTTATTTAATGTATTAGTAATGATAAAAGGACTTTTGCAAATGATATTTTTAATATATGATCACTATTTTAAGGCAACATTATTTTAGTATATTGGAAATTCTTTTAAACTTTTCCACTTGGGCAGGAAAAATTTATGAACCGCAGCATGAAAGTCCACCAAAAGTCTACTTTTTCATCCCGAATGAAGAGTCGTTCACATCTGAGCCAAACAGTATTCTACTCTGAGACAACTGGTGGCTCATTTGAAAAATTTGGGCTAGATCCCACTCTTATTCTCAGATTAACAGAAGGTACGTCTAAGTTACTCTTTGTTTAAAGAACACTGTTTTGAATATTTACTGTTAATGTCAGGGTTGGGGGCTTTTCTGGAGGCGAGCTAAACAAAGCATGCTGTCTCATAATATGGTGAGGGGGGTGTTTGTAAATGGGAGTTGAGAATCAGGAGAAAATCTATTTTAAATAAGAAAACATACTTTTCCAAGAAATAGACTGTTTCTCATTTTCATGGCTCTAAGGAAGAAAGTCACTGCCAAAATGATATAGTATGAAAGGTAATGGCTCTGGCATCTCAACTCAGTTCTAGATGTGGAAATATAGAGACTTTCTAAAGAGAAGTCTTGATTATCTGGGCCATAGAACTCATATATCCAGAATCAGGAAGCTAATAGAATGAAATGTTTGCCTTTTGTTGCAAAGAGGTAAACTTTGTATCAGGTTTTAATGAGCTTTGAAGACAACATGTTAAAATACTACAAGCTAGGGGCCAGCCTGGTGGTGCAGCGGTTAAGTGCGCATGTCCCATTTCTGGCGGCCCCGGTTCACCGGTTCGGGTCCCAGGTGCAGACATGGCACTGCTTGGCACACCATGCTGTGGTAGGCGTCCCGCATATAAAGTGGAGGAAGATGGGCACAGATGTGAGCTCAGGGCCAGTCTTCCTCAGCAAAAAGAGGAGGATTGGCAGCAGTTAGCTCAGGGCTAATCTTCCTAAAAAAAAAAAAAAAAAATACTACAAGCTATTAATTATTGCTCTATGAAAGAGGGCAATCTGGTAATCAAAATGTCACAGGCAATTCCTACTTATCAGATCAAGAAGTGCCTACAAATGAGATAGAAAGCAGTTTGAAGCTAATAAAGTTAAAGTGATTAATGCTAGGATGATGGAGTCATAAAATCTTCCCCCCAAATGAGTCTCGTCCAAATCTTTTAACAAAATATTGAAAAGGAAGGGAGGAAGAGAGGAAGAGTGAGTGTACATCAAGTGCCCAGGATCTGCTGTGGTAACTTAGAAAACATTTCTCTGGCTCCGAAAGTCCAGGCACTTGCCCAAATTGTGAAAAAGAATCTTCAGAGAACGAGAAAACCACTTAGGAAAGAACTCTGGATTCAGTAATTAATGTAGAAAAGGCAAGCCGTGTTAACTTGTTTAGAAGACCTTGGAGGTGCATATTCTGCACTATAATTGTATGGAAAGAGCGGCACATGAGAGCAATGTGGTGGTGTCAGTGACAATACTACTGACAAGGTGTCTCTAGGTTCAGTCTTGGGTCCCATAGTTCACCTCTGTAGAATGGAGAATCCTAAGACATCAATAGCATTTAAAATTATGGGTGATGTGTTTTTTAGAAAGAGTTCTACACAAAGTGGCTGACTTCAAAAATCCTTGCCAGAACTCTAACAGTTCTGAGATAACTAGGAAGGATGGCTTTGCAGATGACCCTATTCGTCACCACTGCTGGTTAATGGAGTTACTGGTCTCTTAAGAGTAAATGACATATGGTAGACTCTTAAAAAGGAAATAGTAAAATTTATCCAAGGCAATTTGGGCTCTGTTGGCAATGGCAATCAGGTTGTTAGTTTCAGCTGATTACATAGAGAAGCAATTTGGACATTTTCGTTTAAAATAAAGAAGTCCCCCTGAGACCCTATTTCCAATCAAGAGTTGATTTGAGTTAAACCCCCATTCCCCAACCTTACGCTGCCTGTCTAAATTCTGATTGAAAACAAGTCTACATGATAGTAAAATGAGAAGAGGCCCCTACCTTGGGAGCGTAGGTAATTTTATTTTTGTGTTTGCAGTAATGGTAAACTGCTAGATCACCATCAAAGACGTTACCCGGGCAGTTGTCACAGGCAGATCAGCTAGGCTACATGACAGAAGGGCCATTTCCACGGTCATGCACCAGGCTTGACTTTGTTTTTGCTCTCAAGGGGCAACCCCTTTGGATGGCTTTGCTCAGCTGCAGTTCTCTATAGATTCAGACCCCTCAGACTGGTCATTACCTCCCCGGGGAGTGATGAGGTGCCTTGGTGTCGAGGAGAACTAGTGCTTTGGGGAGGGCTTTATCATACATGGTCTCTCGGCCAAAAGACCTGCCTGACAGTGAGAAGAGCCGAAGTGGGAAACCCACTATAACCAGTCTATTTAGAGCCGAAGAATAAAATTGCATCAACTCAGCCAGACAGTACCATGTTAAAGGAGCCTGAAATGGTGAGCATGCCTATAATATTTAGTAAATTGACAGTATAGGATTTTTTTGGATATGGAAATTTATTTTGAATTTGACCCATCATAAGTGACCAAATCAAGCTACCGTAAGCACTTTTATTCTTTTTTTCTGTTAAAAATATTTAAGTAAATTGAACCTGAATTGAATCAAGTAAATATGGGAGATTGAGGACCATGTTAAATCACACCATGAGGATGCAATCTGCCAAGTCCATTCTGTGGGAAATTCTCCTGGGAAATTGATCTGCTTTCTTAAACAAATAAATGGCATGGAAAAAAGGTAGTGTCTGTGGGGAGAGGGGGATGGCTGTTTTATAGATAAAAAATTGACTTTAGGAGCCATACCGACCAAATTGATCTTTGTTTAGATTTTAATTTTTTAAATTCTAAAAAGTTCTTTGTAATTAAAAAATTTTGTGTGTGTGTGAGGAAGATAACATGTTTCCAATCCTCCTCTTTTTGCTCGAGGAAGATTGTCGCTGAGCTAACATCTGTGCCAGTCTTCCTCTATTTTATGTGGGATGCCGCCACAGCATGGTTTGACGAGTGGTGCTAGGTCCATGCCTGAGATCCAAACCGGCAAACCCAGGGCCACTGAAGCAGAGCATGCGAACTTAACCACATGCCACTGAGCCAGCCCTTAAAAAGTTATTTTTGAGACAACTAGGGAAATTTGAACCCACACTTGGTGTAAGATGATACTAAGGAATTGTTGATTTTTGTTTGGGATGGTAATAGTACAATGGCTGTGTTTTAAAACTTTTTTATCTGATAGAGTTACATACTAAAGTATTTATGGATGACATGATAACAATGGCTTGGCTTTAAAATATCCAATGAAAGGAAAAATGAGGGGTGGCAATAGATGAAACAAGATTGGTAAAATGTTGGTATTGGGGGCCGGCCCAGTCGCGCAGCGGTTAAGGGTGCACCTTCCACTTTGGCAGCCCAAGGTTTGCCATTTCGGATCCCGGGTGCAGACATGACACTGCTTGGCAAGCCATGCTGTGGGAGGCATCCCACATATAAAGCAGAGGAAGATGGGCACAGATGTGAGCTCAGGGCCAGTCTTCCTCAGCAAAAAGAGGAGGATTGGCAGCAGATGTTAGCTCAGGGCTAATCTTCTTAAAAAAAAAATGTTGGTAATGTTGCAGTAGATGATAGGTACATGGCTGTTCATTTTATGACTCTACTTTTATGCAGGTTGATGATTTCTATACTAAAAAGTCGGGATTGTTTGTTTTTTGCTGAGGAAGATTCACCCTAAGCTGACACCTGTGCCAATCTTCCTCTATTTTGTATGTGGGTTGCCAACACAGTATGGCTGATGAGCGGTCTAGGTCTGCGCCCAGGATCCAAACCTGTGAGCCCTGGGCCGCTGAAGCAGAGCACGCTGAACTTAACCATGAGGCTGCTGTGGGGCCAGCCCCTATACAGTTTTTTTTTTTTTTTTTTAAGATTTTATTATTTCCTTTTTCTCCCCAAAGCCCCCCGGTACATAGTTGTATATTCTTCGTTGTGGGTTCTTCTAGTTGTGGCATGTGGGATGCTGCCTCAGCGTGGTCTGATGAGCAGTGCCATGTCCGCGCCCAGGATTCGAACCAACGAAACACTGGGCCGCCTGCAGCGGAGCGCGCGAACTTAACCACTCGGCCACGGGGCCAGCCCCCCCATAAAGTTTTTTTTAAGTGTTAAAAAGAAAACTGTGTGCTAACTAGGTGCTTATTACTTTCACATATGTTATTTTATTTAATTCTCCACAAAATGCTGTTAGATCTTTGTGCCTCCTCTCCTCATCTGATGAAAATGGCTCAGTGAGGTTGATTCACTTATTTAAGGTCACTACATGGATGCAGAATTCAAACCATTGCCTGTCTGACTCCAAAGCTTGTTGTTTATCTGTCACTCACTGTCATAGAACTATTTATTGATGGTTATAATAATCACTATTGCTATTATTACTGACCTTGAAAAATTAAGTGATTACTCATTCCAGTTGTATTTTTAAAATAATAATACCTAACAGTTACTAAGAAATTACTATGTGTTTTGTAATATATTGCCTCATTTCCTTCTGACAACACTGCTATGGGGTGAAGAGTAATAGTAATGATCTACTTAGGCTAATTTAGGCTATGGTAATAAACCACTCCTCAATTTCAGTGGCTCACAACAACAGAGGTTTATTTCTCATTCAGTTTTCAACTTGGTGCTTTTTTTTTTTTTGAGGAAGATTAGCCCTGAGCTAACATCTGCTGCCAATCCTCCTCTTTTTGCTGAAGAAGACTGGCCCTGAGCTAACATCCGTGCCCATCTTCCTCTACTTTATATGTGGGATGCCTCCTACAGCATGGCTTGCCAAGCAGTGCATAGCTCCACACCTGGGATCCAAACTGGAGAACCCCAGGCCGCTGAAGCAGAAAGTGCGAACTTAACTGCTGCACCACCGGGCCGGCCCCATCAACCCTGTGCTTTTCACTGAGTCCTGCACTGAAGGAACAGCCTCCCCCATTCTTCCGCCCTCTGCTGGAGTTATGGCCGAGGGAGAAAGAGAATCGGTGGTGGTTCTTAAAACTTCTGCATGGAAGCAACATAGCTCACTTCCACTTCCATTCCATGAGCCAAATCAAGTCAATTGTCAAGCCTGATATTAACGGGGGTGGGGTGAGGGAGACAATCTTCTTCCAGAGAGGGGCAGAAAACATTTGGGCACAACAATAGAATCTACCACAATTAGTATCCTCACTTTACAGACAAGGAAACCGAGGCTTGGAGAGGGTGAGTAATTTGCGCACGTTCCCACAGCTAGTAAGAAGTGGAGGCCGAACACAACCGCAAGAAGCCTGGGGGGGCCTCTTCATGCAGCACAGGCTTCCTGGTTATTTGGAAAATACTATTTAATCTCTACTTCTATTTATATTTACATCGTTATTAAGAGGTTTTTATTCTATATCACATTCTGTTGGAATTCCATGAAGCAAACATTGTTGAAATGTAGCCTATGTATTTTTCCAGAATGAAGAAACCTTGAAAGTAAATTTGGGGGCCAGCCCGGGGGTGCAGCGGTTAAGTTCTCACATTCTGTTTTGGTGGCCCGGGGTTTGCCGGTTCAGATCCAGGGTGTGGACATGGCACTGCTTATCAAGCCATGCTGTGGCAGGCGTCCCACATATAAAGTAGAGGAAGATGGGCACGGATGTTAGCTCAGGGCCAGTCTTCCTCAGCAAAAAGAGGAGGATTGGTGGCAGATGTTAGCCCAGAGCTAATCTTCCTCAAAAGAAAAAAAAAAATTAGTGCTTTATGTTGTCTTTATCAGGTCTTTGATTACTTAAAAACAAAAAAAGAAAGGAAACTTGGGTCTTTTCTATTGCTAGATGGTAAAGCTAGTTGTCATCTTTTCTTTTCCTGCCATAAATTTGGTTTGTGATCCCCAAACATATTGTTAGGACTTCAGTTTTATGTCTAGATTGGCTAAAATGTTAAGATTGAAAACAGTTCCGTCTTATTTAGCACAGGCTCAGGAGTCATATGCCCTTTGTGCCACTTGTTCGCTGTGTGATCTTAGACAAACATCTTGACACCCCTGAGCTTCAGGACCTCACATACAGAATGGGGATAGTAATCACTACCTTTGTGGGATTATTGTTAGGACTAATTGAAATGATTTAAAGTGTGTAATAAAGTTCCTGGAGTATGATGGACACAAAATAAATCATAGTTATTATTTTTAATTAGTTTTTGAGTGTTTAGGAAAAAAGTTGATCTGGAGTTATAGTATTTTTTTTAAGTCAGATACATATGGCATGCAATAATTTAATTACATAGCTTTTATTTTATACAACATCTTTGAGGGATAATGAACTAAATCTAAGTCTATTTCAATTTTCTTTAAAGGTTCAGACACAAAAAGGACTATCAACGAATTTATTACTGATCAGAGAAACAGGTTTCTGCTTGAGGTAATAGTTTCTTTCTTCCATTAGCCAAACAGAACACTGCTTGCACAGCATTACCAAATTTTCACCTTGACATTTTATTTTTCCATTTCATGCCCCAGGTCTATTGTCCTGCCTATTCTCTCCTTCCGTCAGGCTTCTGTCCCCATCATTCCACCTAAACTCCTTTTGTCAAGGTCACCAATGACCCTCCTATTGCCAAATTCAACTTGTCCTTTCAAGTCTTCCTTGTACGTACCTTTCAGCAGCAGCTGGCTCACTGGATCACTGCCTCTTTCTTGGAATACTTTCTTCAGCTGGTTTCCGGGACCCACTCTTTCTTGGTTCTTCCACATCACTGGCTGCTCACTCCTGCACAGTTTCCTTTTCTGGTTCCTCTTCTGCCTGATCTCCAAATGTTGGAACACTCACTCCTCACCCTGCGCTCTGTCTGCCCTCCTCCAGGCCCCTGGCTTTAAATTCCCCTTCCATTTTAACAACTTCCACATTTATTTCTCTAGCCTGATTCTCTTCCCTGAACTCTGGACTCACAAATGCCACTGTAGTTCTTAACATCTGCACTTAGGTCCTCAATAGGCATCTCAGACTTGGCATTTCCAAAACTTTGCCCCTGCTAGACTCTGCCTTACCCTGAAAATCTGCAGCTCAGGTAGTGCGCCCTCTCTCGGTAGATAGCAGTTCCAGTTCTCCAAGTGCCTAGGCCAAAAGTGTGGCAGTTCTCCCCAACTCCTCCTCCCCACAATCCACATTCAAATACTTTCAAGTACATTTTTTCCAAATATATCCATAATCACACTGCTTGTCACGATCTCCGCTGCTGCCCTGTATGCAGTCCCGTATCACCAGCATCTTTTGCATGAATTATTGTTATGACTTCTAAAACTGGTCTCCTGCTTCCATTTGCTCCCTACAGTCCGTCTGTCCTCCACACAGCAGTAGGAGTGTCTTCTCCACACATGCCCCTCCTCTGCTGAAGACCTCTGGTGACTTATCTGGTCCCCAGCTCTCTCTTTTTGACCTAATTCCTAGGACTCTGCCCCCTGGCTCACTCTGCTCCAGCCACGCGGCCTCCTTGCTGTTCCTGGGACACATCATCTTGCTCTTGCCTCAGGGCCTTTGCACGGAGGCTCTGCCTTCTGGGAGGAACATTCTCCCTCAGATATGTGCGTGATTTGCTCCCTACTTCCTTCTAGTCTCTGTTGAATTTCCACCACATCAGGGAGGCTTTCCTTGGCTAAACATAATGGCAACCCCCTGCCCTTGCCAACTGGACTGCTTAGCCCCTGACTTAATCCACTCCTCCTCTACTAGAATGTATACCTCATAAAAGCAATTTTGTTTATTTTGTGCATGGCTCTGTTAGGACTACCTAAAACAGTCCTGGCATATGGTAGGCACTCAATAAATACTTGGTGAATAAAGTAATCAATGAAATTTTTTTAATTTTAAACTTGGCATATCTAATTATTGGTTGTTGTTTTGTTAAAATTATCTCATTTCCATATTTTTAATTCATATGTATTATAATGTATGTAGCTTTGTTTATTTATAATTTATTTTTCATGCGTGGCATTAAAAAACCCAAGTGGATTCTTATATCCTGTGCTAAAAAAATAGAAACTAGGTGTCAGAGTTGTAGTTGGGTATCTACACAGGGCTCCTTGAGGCTGGACACACACTCCACCCTGGTTTGGAGGAATGAGTGCGTCCTCGGCACAGCAGCGCTGGAACCCGTTCTCCCGTGGTCCTTCCTGTTGGAGGAGCCCTGTGGCTGCAGACAGCCCAGTGTCCCAATGCCCAGAAAGTAATGGAGGGACACCGTGCTAATACCAGGTGGATCTGATATGTAGCTTTTATTTAGGATAGAGCCTGAGGGCATATGTAGCTATTTTTGATATGTTGGGCACAGCCGTTTTGGAACAATATTGAGCCTCTTCATAAAAGTGGAAGAGAGGAATTAGTCTCCCTTCTAACTATCCCCCAAATAAAATTCCTTCATGAAATAAAGGCCGTAGCCCGAAGTTTTGGCATACTATTATTTCTAAGACATATGATCACTTACTATGCAAGTTTTTTCCTTTTATTATGAGACTGTTGAAATGTACTAGAGATGTGCTAGAAATGTGGAATAATGTTCTTGATGCGTTTCTATTTTCAATATTCCTAGTTTGCTTTGTTAACCAAAAGAAATACAATTAAAAGTCTTGAAGAACACATAGCAACGAAGGAAAAGCAACTCATGAAAGCAGAAAACAAGCTTCAAGAAGACGCAATGGCCTTCGAAGAGTTCCTTCGAGAAAATGACCAGAGATCTGTAGATGCTCTTAAAATGTTCGTTGTCTCATTCTGACCCAATTGCTTTTTTCCTTTGTCTTTCTTCTTTTTAGTTTCTCAGAACACAACACTAAACAAACTAACAAATCTCTGTTACTTTTCAGTGCAGCACAAGAAACTATAAACAAACTCCAAATGACAGCAGAACTAAAAAAGGCAAGTATGGAGATACAAGCAGTGAAAAGGTGAGGCCAGGGCACCATCTTTCCTTATCAAATGCCCATGTCCATTGAAGACTGAAGTGGGAATAATGCTTATCAGTTGACGATTTCATAGGATGACCACGTTTTTAAAATAAGTAATCTGTTGATCAGGGATCGTCTCTGCCCGGGTATCAGGACAGCACAGCAACCTCTGGCTGAAAAGCTTCTCGAACTCATCAATATAGGAGCCAGGAAATTAGTTGAAAAGAAGCCAGCCAATGCTGGGAGTAAACAAGAAATTATTTTCTAAGTGTCCTTTTTCTTTTCTTAGGCACATCTCTTCCCACATTTTTCTTTTTTTTAAAGATTGGCACCTGAGCTAACAACTGTTGCCAATCTTCCTTTTTTTTTTCTGCTTCTTCTCCCAAAATACCCCCAGTTCATAGTTGTATATTTTAATTGTGGGTCCTTGTAGTTGTGGCATGTGGGATGCCACCTCAGCGTGGCCTGACGTGCGGTGCCATGTCCTCGCCCAGGATCTGAACCAGTGAAACCCTGGGCCTCCGACGCGGAACATGTGAACTTAACCACTTTGCCAGGGGGCTGGCCCCCTCTTCCCACATTTTAACTTCTCTGAAATTGGGATTCATTTCACAATCATCTTACAATTATAATGGCAGTATATTTTTATATTTATACTTACCTATCATGTTGAACCTAGTATTGGTATAAAAAGCCGGGATCTCTAAGGACTAAAATTACAAGAGCAGGAATTGGGATACAATTATTGTACCACCTGCCCCTCTTTTCTTTCAAACCTGGATGTTTTCTTCTATGGTCGAGTGTATCTCAATTGACCTAATTTTATATATCAAGAGAAGCTTCCTTCCTCCCTCTTCATCCTTAAACAGTAATTGCATGATCCAGGAGACACTGCCGTCTGGTATCAAGTCATGCTAAAACTTGCTTTTTCTTTGGGAGGACTTGATGTCTAGCTCTCCTCCAAAACCCAGTCCTAGACTTACATCCTAGACTTCTTGGGGAGGACGACAGTTTGTCTGAAATGCAGCAAATGAACTGGATGGTAGTTTCCCTGAAATCAGTTGCTACTAACAGAATGTGTTTCAAACACATCCTGGCTACAGCAGCCTCTTCTATTTTAGGGGTCTAAAGTTGAAGGTGCTCCAAGATGGAGAATTCCCCTTCCTCGCTTGCTGATGTCATCAGAAGATTCTGTTCTATCTATTTGTAGAACCAGAGTAGCAGGGGGCTGGCCCCGTGGCCGAGTGGTTAAGCTCGCGTGCTCTGCTGCAGGCGGCCCAGTGTTTCGTTGGTTCGAATCCTGGGCGTGGACATGGCACCGCTCATCAAACCATGCTGAGGCAGCGTCCCACATGCCACAACTAGACGGACCCACAATGAAGAATATACACCTATGTACCGGGGGGCCCTGGGGAGAAAAAGGAAAAAAATAAAATCTTAAAAAGAAAAAGAACTAGAGTAGCAGCCCCTATGTTTGCATAAAGTACCGTAGTTATGCACAATGGCTGCCCGGTTAGACCCTCCAAACAGCCTTGCTGAAGAG
This sequence comes from Equus quagga, assembly GCF_021613505.1. NCBI lineage: Eukaryota > Metazoa > Chordata > Mammalia > Perissodactyla > Equidae > Equus > Equus quagga. Next base: position 25,274,998 of record NC_060285.1, read on the forward strand.
AATGTGCTTATTGTTTATGTGCCTCATCACCTTAGAAAGGTGCGAAAGGTAATGAAAAACAAGAAGCTAACAGCAAGGGGTGCAAGCTCCTGCTGTTTATTTCCCTCTTCTCTCTTTATGGGCTTGAGATGGCCCAAGGAGGTCCTCCACTGCAGGGAGGGCTGGAAATCTGTTTACAAAGGGGAAGGGAGCTTGTTCTGAAGCTTTTGCTTGGAAGCTGTGCAATTCTAGCCATTTTAACCCATTTTTTTGAGGCACATCTGGGAGGATTTCAATCTAAAAATAAAGTGGTGGTAGAACGAGGGGCTCCCGACATCTTTCGACTAGTGATAAATGAGCCAGCCATTTACTGATGCTTGAACAGCACTCTCACACCAGGGCTTGAGGCAGTCTCTGACTGAAAGAGATATTGAAGCTGAAGATAGGATATAGAAGTACTATTGATAAGGGTATTAATGAGGATATGAATAAAGGAGGCTCTGAAAGGTAAGGGCAGAGCTGCCTTTCACAAGGACTTTCATTGCTATTTGAAACATTCCTTCTGGGTCCACTTTGTAACATGACCATGGGAAAGCAATGTGAGGCTGGGAAAAGACTTTCAGTCCACGTCACTGGGTGTGGTTGGTGAGAGCTTGGGTATCTGAGCCAGACAGACCCAGGTTTGTGTGCCGGCTCCGCCATTCCCTAGACAGGTGACTTTGCAAGTCATTTATTTCTTCTTCCAAAAGATGGGAATAATAATACTGACTGTAAAGTGCTGTACTGAGTATGAAATGGTATCTGCGTGTGTCTTGCATATTGCCCGGTACATAGTACGTGCTCATGGAGTGTTAGTTTCCGTTCTTCTCCTGACATAAGTACCATCTTTTGCTACCTTCTAATTCCTCCCTATGTCTACAATATTTCCCTCAGAAATAAGTAGAGTAAAACTGTCATCAGTCTATTGTATGTGTGCATATCTTTGGGCATGTTTTATTCAAATAGCATTCCTACAGGATTCTTTTTGCTCAGCTCATATCTTACTGATGCCCATGTTTTTATGGCCATATTTACAATTTTTTCTTAAGTAAATATTATTCAAATACATAATGAGAGAGAATGAATTTTGTAAAACCTTTTTTTAAAGCAATGAATATGCTTTCACACAGGTATACCTAATCACATTTTTGTTTCTTTTGAGCAGTGAAATGGCAAAAACAGAATTCCTCCTTAGAGAGTATATGAAATATGGATTTTTTCTGCTGAAATTGTCTCCAAAACATTGGCAAATCCAGCAAAAGATGAAAAGGGTCCAGGTGTCAAAGAGTAAAGAAAATATGAATGTCACTCTTCCAAAAATATTAACAAGTAAGTCACATATTCTTAATTTCAATTGAGTAAATATCCCACATTATAAGATAGTCTGCTTCAATGTTTGATTATTTATTAAATAGTCAGAATTTCTAATTCAAGAAGAATCTGAATAAGGACTCTTACTATCTCTGATATTATATATTGTTAATTTGGAAACAGGTTAATTTCAGATATAAAGCAATAAAAATACATACATGGAAAAATAGAAAATATATTATTTGCAGATGATGTGATAGCATACCTAGAAACATGCTCCCCAATAAAAAACCTGAAAAACTATTTTATTTTATTTTATTAAAGCATTCTGTAGAGTAAATGGACACAAAGTCAAATACACTTTATTAAGCTAAATAAACCAACTTTATTACTTAGAAAATATATAAGGAAATCAAATCCAAGACAGCAACAATAACCTTAATTGTGTGACCTGGAGATTTGACAAATTAGAGAAATATATCGTTTTTAGATAGGAATACTGATACTGTAAAGCTGCCAATTTTTCTAAAATTAATGTACAAGTTTTATGGAATTGTTACAAATGTTACCAAAATTTTGTCTAGGAGTTGTGTGTTGGGTTGGGGAGAACTTTGCACAATGATTCTGAGGTTGATCTAAAAAGACACATACTTTTGAAGTGAGGAGGCAATGGGGGTGTTACTACTCCTTTAAGATATTATGTAACATATTATTATAGAGTATCAGAAATTAAAATAGGGTGGTATTGGTGTTAGGAAGTCAGCTCAATGAATCGGAAATAGATCCTATTATATATAAGAACTTAAGTGATAAAAGTGGGGTCACAAATCAAAAGGGAAGGCTTCCACTTCTAGCAACTTTCTGCTAACAAGGACCAGACACTCTCCTGCCTGAAAGGCTGAAAAATATATGAAGCACCAGTTTTCAGAGATTAGATTTCAAGGACTGAAGCAAAGGAATCCCTCAGAGAGAGGAGACAAAGGTGATGAGCCCTGTGATGGCCTCAACATACTGCCTGGGGAGAGTTTCCAGGATGCAGCTTAGGGAGGGGGAGTCCAGGTTGGCCCAGCAGTGCTGGTGAATTGAACAGACAGAGCCGGGGGTCCAGAGAGGCCTTGCAGCTGGAGTTCTCAGGGCAGAGGACTGGAGAGGAGACAGCCAACCAGAAAGAGAGTTCTGAAGATTTGCAAAGTCTTCGGCTGAGAGGTGATCCTGAGACTTCAGGGTAAGAACATTTACTCCACAGAAATTGGTAAACTACAAATCAGGGAGAATTTTTTTCCAGAGAGCTGATTGTTAAACATTTACTGCAGGCCACGGATGGCTGCCCTGCTCACTTCCCTTGAGTCTCTCACTGTGCCAAGCATGATTAAATAGATCATGTATGTAAAGTATTGAGCACAGTGATGACACTTGGTTAAACTCAATACACAGTGTTTGACAAGAGAAAAAACAAATGGAAAGGAAGACTGAGAAGTTGATGCATTTAACGGTTTAAGATTCAGTGTTCCTTGACGTGTTATCTAACTAGAGGATGGTCAGAAACCAACGAGCCTCTCAGTCCAGAGGAGTGAGTGGCTAACACTGGGATTTTAAAGGTATGACAGATGGATGCAGGAAACACAGATCTCCTCATGCCCTGCAGGTCAGTTCTTGTGCATTCTGCCTGCCCCAGAGACCAGCTCTTGCATTCTGCATCATACATTTGCTGGTCAAGATGTCCCCATCTTATATTTCTGTCCCTGGAAGTTTTCATACTAACTCTACCTTCACCTTGTGACAAAGCTTGCATTCTCAGAAGTGCTTCCCCACCCCCCTTTTTTTTTCTACTTCTAGAACAAGATACAAAGAAAAAAGAGGGCAATATTGAGGAGCCCAGGAGGACATCATTTTCAGAAGACTATTCTCTGGGAAAAGCTAGCCAAGGTAACACTAGAGATTTGGGACTTGACTCACAAAAATAAAACCAGAGGTGACCATCTCAAAGTGGAGCTCAAGGACCTATAAACTAACCTGGAGAACAGAAAGTGCTGTCCATACTACCCTTAATCCTGGGGAGCTAGTAGTTCCATTTCTCTCTCTGACAGTATTAGAAAACTCAGATGGGTGGCTGAGTGGACAGAACAGGCAGAGAAGTTGGGCAGAGGACCTGGCACCAGTCGCCCCTTGGCTGACTAGCACGCTCCCTGAGGTCCTTCCTAGCTGGATCTCCTCATTCCTCTAGTTCAGGCCTGCCTTCTGGTATTGATGGGCCCATTTCCAGGGCCCAGCAAACTGGGTCAATTGCAAGCAGGTGACTGCCATTGGCCAGTGATTCAGGGAAGTAACGGGAAAACTGACGTAGCTCTACCACGCCCACAATCAACTCTGAGAACCCCTTCAATGTCAACCTGCCCTGCCCTGTAGTCATTTGAGCTTGCAACCCTCAAGGCAGGCTGATTTTTGATGGCTCCTTTTCTCCTTTACCTTGCTATCAACCATTGGATGTATTTAGTGGTGGGGGCAAAGCTCAACAGCACAATTTGCCTGCTCAGAAACAACCCTGGTATGAGTCTTTTGCCTTGTGCACTTGGCCAGCTGATTGAAAAAGTGAATTCTTTTGGACTGTGAGGCCAATTTGGATGCAAATTATTTAGGATATATTACTTTGCCTGTTAGAGGATCTGGAGCAGGGCATGGGGGAAGCGGGTGGAGGGAGTGAGTGGTGAGGCCAACATTCTCTTTTAAATCTTGAATATAGAAGTCACTCAGTTTAAATAACATCCCTTAAGACTTTTTAGTAATATGTGTTTGGTTATCAGCTTAAAAGCTAAGATGGTAATTTATGGCAGTGGTGGAATCCATCTGGTTCTTCATCCATTTTCTTTCCTTCCTTCCTCCAATCACCATATATTTATCAGAGGCATACAACATATCAGGCAATCTTCAAGACTCTGAGTACACAAAGGTGAATCGGACAGAGTTCCATACCCCCGAACTGTACAATACAATATAGTGGGACTAGTGATAGATAGCTAGGGCTCTGGGGGCAAAAGCCAAAAATGAGATCTCTGCCTGAGCCATTTAGAAGAGTCTTTAAGACGAAGTCACATTTGAGCTGGATTTTGAAGAATAAGTAGGAGCTTGCCAGGTGGAACAGGTGGTTTCAAGATAGAAGAATAGCAAGGAGAGTGGCTGGAAGTCCTAAGAGGGCTGGCATGAGGAAACATGACTTGAGGGTACCTGGGGGCCAGGGGATGAAGAGATCCAAGCCCAATTTTACCCACTTCTCAGTTTCAGGCCAGAATCAGGCCCAGACATTGATGTGGGGGGAACAAGTGCATGTGGGTGTAGGGGGAACAAGTGTATGGGCAACTTGTATGTGGCAGTGGCAGGTCTCTGCAAAGGTGTAATAATTAAAGTGTCCCAACACTTTTATTTTTTCTCTTGATTAAAAAAAATCTGTGATTAGAAATATATATGATTAGATAAAAATAGAACCATGATTTATATTTCACTTATACTTATGTCCCTGATTTGTGACCTTCAAAGGTCGTATCATGTTTTTGACAGTATGCATCCTCCCAAACCAATGATTTTTTTTTTTTTGACGAAGATTAGCCCTGAGATAACATCTGCTGCCAATTCTCCTTTTTTTGCTGAGGAAGACTGGCTCTGAGCTAACATCCATCCCCATCTTCCTCTGCTTTATATGTGGGATGCCTGCCACTGCATGGCTTGATAAGCGATGCGTAGGTCCACACCTGGGATGTGAACTGGCAAACTCTAGGCAGCCGAAGCAGAACGTGTGAACTTAACTGCCGTGCCACCGGGCCAGCCCTGCAAACCAATGCTTTTGATTTTATTCTTAAACTTGGAACCCAATTTCAGTAGAATAAGAGAGCTACATTTTTATATGATTATCATTCTGATGATAATAATAATAATAATAATAAAGTAATGGACATAGCCATGTAGAAAAACAAATATCTTGCACCAAGGAACAAGGACTCATTTCTAATTACATGTTATTTCTTTTCACCTCTACCATCACCAATGACATGGACTTCGCCTGGACATTTTGAACAGGAAAACCACACAAGAAGTCCACTCTCATCCTAGAGAACAAGAAATCATCCTTATCAAAGTACAGTACACACTTGATTAACTCTCTTGGAAACTGTGAATGTTTTTTGGCAAATCTCTTTTAGCCTTTCTTCCACATACACACCTCGTATCCACATCCATTGTAATAGATACTGGAGGCAGTGGTCGCTGTTCTCTGTATGCTCCTGAGGCGCTCAGGCTCTCTTAGGTCTCCCTGCCTTCTTTGATGAGTGCCTGCAAGTGCTATTTGCAGAAACTGCCTGCCCCCTGCCCCTTGGGTCTTTGCCTCTCAGAATCCACTGCCCAAGTGTTTGTTTATTAAGCTACTCTACTGGCCTGTGTGTTTGTAATTTCACCACGTCATTCAAAATTGCTGCAAAGGCGATAAAGCATTTTTGTTTGTTTGTTTCTTTCCTTACTTGATTGTTGACTCATTTGTACTCAATATTGCATAAATTTGTTAGTTCTCAATCCTGGCTACCCCAAGGAAACTTTAAAAAAATATATCGATGCCCTGGTTGGTTACACAGGCCCTGAGGAAAGGATCTGGGCCAGCACCATAGTATCCATGACAATCACACATGACAAAAGTCAACATAGACACTCTGCTCTGAATTCCAGGGGCTGTGGGGTTGCTCCACTTCTGTGGCATTTAGCAGCCACTGTTTTGTTTTGTTTATAATTATATTTTATTTTGAGAAATTGTAGATTCACATGCACTTGTAAGAAATAATACAGAGAGATCCCATGTATCCTTTACTCACTTTTCCCCAGTGGTAACATCCTGCAAAATTGTAATACAATATCACAACCAGGATATTGACATTGATACAGTCAAAATACAGTGAAATACAGAACATCACCACAAGGATTCTTCATTTGCCCCTTTATAGTCACATCCACTTCCCTCTTTCTACCTCTCCTTAACCCCTGGGAACCACTAATCCGTTCTCCACTTCTATGGTTTTCGTCATTTCAAGAATGTTATATAAATGGAATCATAAAGTATGTAAGCTTTGTAAGCTTTTGGGATTGGATGTTTTCCTAAGCATAATTCTCTTAAGATTCATCCAAGCTGTTGGTTCCTTTTTTACTGCTGAATAGTATTCTATGCTATGGACACACTACAATTTAACTATTCACTCATTGAAGAATATCTGGATTGTGTCCCATATGGGGCTATAATGAATAAAATTGCCATAAATATATTTGTACAACTTTTTGTGTTAATAGTTTTCATTTCTCTGGGATAAATGCCTAGAGTCCAATTGCTGAGTTGAATGGTAGATGCATGTTTAGCTTTTTAAAAAACTGCCACGTTGTTTCCCAGAGTGGCTGTACCATTTTACATTCCCACCAGCAATATATTAGGGATCTGGTTTCTTTAAATCCTCACCTGCGTTTGGTACTTTGACTGTTATTTTTAATTTTAGCTAGTCTGATGGATGTGTATATCTTATTGTGCTTTTAATTTGCATTTCCCTAGTAGCTAATGGTGTGGAACATCTTTTCACGTGCTTGTTTACACCTTTATATCCTCTCTGATGAAATGTCTATTCCCATCTTTTGCTCATTTTCTAACTGGATTGTCTATTTTTGTCTTTGTTTTTTACTGTTGAATTTTGAGAATTTTTTATGTCTTTAGATACTAGTCCTTTGTGGATATGTGGTTTGTAAATGTTTTCTCCCAGTCTGTGGATTGTCCTTTCATCCTCTTAACAGGATCTTTTGTAGAGTAAAAGTTTTAAATTTTGATGAAGTCCAATTTATCAATTTTTTCTTTTATGGATCATGTTTTTATGTCAAATCTAAAACTCTTTGCCTGGTTCTAGATCCCCCCAATTTTTTTTCATATTTTCTCCTAAAAGTAGTTTTCTATCTAAGTCTGTGATTCATTTTAGATTAATTTTTGTATAAAGTGTGGTGTGATGTTGAGACTGAGGTTCTCTTTTGTTTTTTGCCTATGGATGTCAATTGCTCTAGCACCATTTGTTGAAATGGCTTCTGCACTGAATTGCTTTTTCACTTGTGTCAAAAATCAGTTAGGCATATTTGTTCAGGTCTATTTCTGGATTCTCTATTCTGTCCCCTTGATCTGTGTGGGCTTCCCTCCACCAATACCACATGGTCTTGATTACTGCAGCTATTAGTCTTGAAATCAGGTAGACTGATTCTTCACACTTTATTTCTCTTTTTCAAAATTATGTTAACTATTCTAGTTCCTTTGTCTTTCCATATAAATTTTAGAATAATCTTGTCTATATCTACAAAAAAACTTGAATTTTTATAGGAATTGTGTTAAACCTTGTTATGGGTTGAAGTATGTCTCCAAAAAGATATGTTAATGTCCTAACCCATGGTATCTATGAATGTGACCTCATTTGGAAATAGGATCTTTGTAGATATAATCAAGTTAAGAAGAGGTCATTAAGGTGGGCCCTTAATCCAATATGACTGGTGTCCTTATAAGAAGAGACACAGAGATGCAGGGGGAATGCCATGTGCCAACAGAAGCAAAGATTGGAGGGATGCACCTACAAGCCAAGGAATTCCAAGGATGGCTGACAACACAAGAGCTAAGAGAAAGGCATAAGACAGATTCTTCCCTGGAGCCTTCAGAGAGAGCATGGCCCTGTTGACACCTTGATTTTGGACTTCTAGCCTCCAGAACTGTGAGAGAATAAATTGTTGTTTTAAGCCACTCTGTTTGTGGTACTTTGTTACAGTAGCCCTAGGAAACTAATACAAATCTGTATATCAATCCAGGGAGAACTGACATCTTTCCTAAATTAATTCTTCCACACCATGAACATAGTATGTCTTTCCATTTATTTAGATCTTTTCGGATTTCTTTTATCAGCCTTACATAGTTTTCAGTGTACATGTCCTGTATATGTTTTGTTAGATTTATACCTAAGCATTTCTTTTCTACTTTTTTGAGCAATTGTAAATGGCATTGTATTTTTAATTTCAGTGTCCTTGTGTTCACTGCTAGTATACAGAAATACAACTGATTGTTGTATTTTTATCCTGTGTATTCTGACCTTGCTGAATTCACTTATTAGTTCCAGGAATTTTGTTTTTGTTCTTTTGGTGGTTTTTTAGATTCCTTTGGATTTTCTATCTAGATTATCAAGCCATCTGCAAACAGGGATAGTTTTATTTCTTCCTTTATGATCTGTATGCCTTTCATTCCCTTTTCTTGCTTTATTGCAGTGGGTAGAACTTCTTATGTTGAATAAGAGTAGTGGGAGCAGACATCCTTGCCTTGTTCCCAGTGTTAAGAGGATTCAAGTTTTCACCATTAGGTAAAATGTTAGCTGTAGGATTTTTGTAGTTGTAGATACTCTATCATAAAGTTGAGGAAATCCTCTCTATTCCAATTTTTATGAGTTTTTATCATAAATGAGTGTTGAATTTTGCCAAATGCCTTTTCTGCATTTATTGATGCACACAGTAATATGCAAACATCACATTCACTCCCTCAGAAAGTTCTGCACTCTCATAGTTTCTTTCGTTCACTCAACAAATATTTGAGTGCCTTGTAGGCCCGACAATAAATAAGACAGTCTCTGCCCTCAAGGAGCCTACCATCTAGTGAGGAAGACAGACAAGGGATTAGTCAGTTACAATATAATATGATAATGCCATTGGAAGGATAAGCTCAGAGTGCCACAGGCATGCAAAGGAAGGACCCTTAACCCTAATGAGAAGTGAGGGAGTGAGAGAGCAAGGGCTGGATCAGCAAACCCTCTTCAGAACAAGTGGCATCTAAACTGAGTCTGGTGAGAGGAGGAAGAGTCCATGAGGACAAGCTCTGGAAGAGGGAGGGGCCTTCTGGCACAGAGGTGGCAAAGCATGGCTCTGTTCAGAATGGCTGGGCTGCAGAGTGAAAGTGGGAGACGTTCAAGGAGTAAATAGGTATGGCGGGATGAGCAGGTAAGTGGTGATGTCATGCTAAGGAGTCCGTGCTTTGTCTCTAGGGCCCTGGGGAGCCACTGAGGGTTTTAAGCACAAATATGACAGAGAACCAATTAAACTTGCATTTTAGAAAATTGGATTTGGTAGTATTTTGGAGAATGAAAGGAAAGGGACAAAACTAGAGGTAGAGGAGCTAGTTAGGAGCCTGTTGTCACAATTTAGGTGAGAGATAATGAACTGTCTCAGCCAGATAGAGGCAGTGGAAATGAAGAAGGAAAGGCTGTGAGACACATCAGGGAAGTGGCATTGACAGGCTCTGAAAGGCTCGCATAAAGGTTGGGGGTAGTGTGAGGAAGAGTGTGGTCAAAGATAACTCCCAAATTTCTAGCACGGGGTACGGCGTTGCCATTCAATGATACTGGGAACGCAGTAAGGGGAGCAGGCCTGAAGAGGAAGATAGGGAGTATGGTTTTGAATGTGTTAGTTTTAGATCCCTATGGAACAGCCAAGTGGACCCTGATGTCCAGTTGGAATTTGACTTTGAAGACTAGAGCTCAAGAAAAAGAGAGAGAGATGTGGGAGTCACCAGTATATTAGCAGTGGTTGAATCCATGAGAAGGGATGAGGTCACCCCCTAGGAAAGGGTAGAATGAGAGGGGAAGAAGGCTGAGGAACCAAAGACATTTATGTAAAAAAGGAATCCAAAAAGGTAACAAAAGTTTCAGAGAGGTGAGATAAGATTGATTAGAAAATTCTATCACTGAATCCAAGAGAAGAGTCGGGTGGACAGTAGTATCAACGCTTTCTCGGGGGATGTTCCCCAAATATTTCTTTACTTCTCTGGCCCTGTTTTCCTATGTCTTATTTCTCATTGCTTAAAGGCTAGCTCCAGGTAGGTGTTTTGTCCTCTCAAACTCAACATGAGCAAATATTAATCTTCTTATCCCATCCTCAAACCATTTTTCTTCCTGTTAGTCCCACCTCCATTATTCCAGGCTCACAGACTGCAAATCTTGGAGTTATCTTTGTCTCTTCTCTTCTGGCCCAAGTGGCTCTTTCTATTTTTGGTTCCCATGATTTCATTATTTCATATATCTCTAGATTCTCTCCCTCCTCTCGCCCATTTACTCACTTTTCCCATCATCACTACCCTCTACTTGAAAGTGTTAATTACCTAGATTACACTGAAAGCTGCCTTACTATCTCCCTAGTTCCTGCGTCCTTAAGATTCCAATCATTTTCAATGTATCCTTCTTAAAGCATTTTTCCAGTGACACCCTCCAAGCCACATAATTATTCTTTAAGGATGTACCTCATTGCCCATCCCCTCAATCTACATTCCTCAACCTGGCTGGAAGATATTTTAAAAAGTAAAATCTGCTCTTAAAAAGACAAATATTGTATTACTCAGGGTACAAGCTTTGTTTTGAGCACTAGAGCACTTGTTTAGTTTCTTAAGAAGATTGCATTAAAAGGGACAAAACAGATGTGCCAATGTAGCTTGTCATGTGTTTCTTAAAAAAAAATTACCTTACTTTAATAGATGCACCAAATAATTGGCACTGTGTGGTATGGCCCTTCCTTGTGATCTCATTGTTTGCATGTCACCCTTGTCTGGGACTGAATCTGATTTTCTTTTGCATACTCGTGGAATCCACTGATTTTTGCAACCAACAGTTCCCTAAAAGGCTAAAGGGGCTATTGAAAAGAACTATGTTACAAGTTAGGTTCCAAAGAAATTTAGAAATGAAAGAAAATCTGTTTTTTCCTTTTTCTTTTACAGCCAAGCTGAAAGTATCAGTTCAGAAGACAGTTTGGAATTCTTTTTAGATGATGATATAGACTATGACCTGGTAACCAGATTATATTTCGTAATATAAAAATTGTAATCGGTGAAAAGTACAGATGCTCATATAATCTTCTGAAATTAAAATTTCCTATTCCAAATATTCCACAAGTTTCCAGAAGGAAATATGATCTTGATACTGTTCCCCAGTTGTATATATAGTTCATTTTTGTCATCAGACTTTTTATGAAAAATAAGTGTCTGTAAGAAGGTAATAATTTAGGAGATATATATATATTATCTACAGTCTTCCTGTAAAAATAGCCACTTTCTGATTGCTTATCATTTTATTGGGGCTTGAGCTATACCAGGTAGCTAAACTGTAAGATAAAGTGACAGTCACCAATCAGCCATTTATTGCTACAAGTCTGTCTTTGAGTGAACCACACCCTATATGCAACCACAAACTCAAAAGGAACAAAAAACACTTACAAACACCATCTATTATGATATATAACACACTTTACTCATCATCTTTTTTTTAATTGGAGTAAAAAACAAAATTTACTATCTTGACCATTTTTAAGTGTACAATAGTGTTAACTATAGGCACGCTGTTGTGTAACTGATCTCTAGAACTTTTCTGTCTTGCAAAACTGAAACCCACTGCACAATTCCCCTACCCGCCCCCCCCCCCCCCCCGCCCCCCGCCTTCTAGCCCCTGACAACCACTGTTCTACTTTCTGTTTCTAGGAGTTCGATTTCTTTAGATGCCTCATAAAGTGGAATCATGCAGTATTTGTCTTTTTGTGACTGGCTTATTTCACTTAGCCTAATGTCCTCCAGGTTCATCCATGTCTATCATGTGACACAATTTCCTTCTTTTTAAAGGCTAAATAATATTCCATTGTATGGATATACCACATTTTCTTAATTTATTCATCCATCAATGGACATTTAGGTTGCTTCTACCTCTTAGCTATAGCAAATATGATGACCATGGGTGTGCAAATACCAAAATCATCTTTTTAAAAATTAAATTTACTTAAAGTAATATCTACTTATTCTTAAAATTTTGAAAAACTTAAAATAATTAAAATGTGGGGAGAAAATGACCATCACTTAGCCTCCTGTCTTTCTTTCTTGTATTCCTTCTTCCTTGCCTTTCCCTAGACCCACTTTCCCTTTTCCTGCCTTTGCCTCCTCTTCTGCTCCATCCCTTCTTCTCTTTTTCCTTTTTCCCTTCTCTAATACCTTTCATCTCCCCCCAACACCCAAAATGTCCTCTTCCTGAGGGCCAGCTCTCATGTGGAAATAGGCTCCTTTGCCATTCTCTATCCATTTCTCCCTCATAATCAGAATGGTATTCCTTTACCCCACAATATTTTTCTAGATAAGTCATATGTGCATAGGTAGCATATTTTTAAGTGAATGATATCTTCATTACTGATTGATTAGGAGCCAGAGCTTTATTTCAAAGAACCAGAAGAGTTACTTCAAGTCTTCACAGAGCTGGAAGAGCAGAATCTTACTTTGGTACAATATTCCCAAGATGTAGATGAAAATCTTGAAGATGTAAATAAAAGAGAAAAATTTATACAGGATAAAATGTAAGTCATTAAAAACAAGTAGATTTATTCTATTAAGCAATTTCTAACTAGGGACAGAGTTTAACTCACTCATGTGTTGCCCTTCTTCATGGTCTCTCTGGATTTAGGGTGGGATTTTTATTAATAGTTTACACTGCAGAGTATAAAAGGTAGATGTTATATTTACACAGAATCAACTGGCTTTAGTTTTAATCTCTACTTCCTTTTACCTGTCAAAATAGTCCTAGATAGCAATAATAAAAGTTTAAAAGATTTGAACCAAAATGTCACCTACTGCCTTAATTTTTGTTCAATGCAGTTTCCACCCTATCATGTGGCTAATCAAATCATGCTTTGGATGATAATACTAATAAATGCATTTTCCTTGGCTGTGACTTTCAGCAAAACAGTTTTTTGGTGACTTAAATATCATTTTATAATGTACATATTGATATATTGGGGTTATTATAAAAATGGATTTCTGTCAGGGCAAGGAGGCTGGACTTGATGACTCACAAAATTCGTTCCTACTCTCAAATTTTACATTACAATTTTGGAAAATAGCTTTGAGTCATAGATAATAGATCTTTGTATCTACCCATTATGAAAGTGTGTAGAACCTTTTTCAGAACAGTTTTCTGGGCCAGAAGATGGCAGTCTTAAACAGTAGGTCAAACTACATTGAACTTCAGAACAAATTAACTGGTTCAGAAGTTAAGAACTTAAAAATCATAATCTCACAGCCACCCATTATGGCTACTGGATCCTTTTAATCCTTGTCTCCTTTCTCCCAATCCTCACAGCATATGGTGCCCCTACTCCTGACAATATGATTTTGGGGGGCAAGGTGGGTATGGATAGGCAAGAAAAAGTGATCGATGTCAGATTCTGTCTCTAGATCTATACCAGAATCTCTAGGTGAGGTAGTCAGGAGTCTCTGTTTTCCCCTTAGCTCCCCAGATATTCTGATTATCAGCCAGGTTTGAGAACACTGACATAATAGGTCACACCACAACTTGGGTTCCTGACAACTCAGCTCTGCTGCTTTCTATTTGGGGGACTCCACGGAACCACAAAAGTAGGGGACGGGAAGAAAATGCTTCCTGATGGAAGTTAAAGGCAGCGTCTGTGCATTTATTTTTCTCATTTTAACTTGAAAAGTTGCATGTACTTTAGCAACGTCTTAAAATAGAAATTCATATTTGGCTTGTTAGACATAGGATGTTGACACATGATCTGGAAGGAGTGCTGAAGCTCCTGACTGATAGTTTATTTCACTAAACCATAAATTACAGACAAAGCTTTCTTTCTTCTTTTGCAATAGAAATAACAACATAGAGTTTCTTTTGAAGCACAAGAAAATGCTTCAAGCTAACTGTGTGAGAGAAGAGGAAAAAGCAGCAGAACTGGAATTAAGGTCCAGGCTATTTAGTTTTGGACAATTTAATTCAGATGCCCAGGTAATCATTCTTTGCCTATGGTAATTTTATTTTGGCTCATAATAATAATAATTTGCATTCCCTGTGTACTAAGCATTGGAATGGGGGAATTAAAGCAAACCACAAGTCCTGGGTTGATGATAGAGGCAGAAAATCAGCTTGGAATTATCTTGTCAGTATATAATAGTCAATTTACATAGTAGATAGAAAGCATTAAATTGGCCTTGGGGTTCTCCTAGAATACTGCTCTAATTATTAGAAAGTATGATGTTTAGATTTCCCTCCTATAAATACGCTTCTTTTAGTCAGAGTGTATACATACCAAGTAGTTCAATGCTGGTGATCATTTTGGTAATAATTTGAAGAGCAAATAATACAGAGGAAACTGAATCAACACTGAATGGAATATCTGCCGAGACTGAGCTTGTACTAGATTTTGGTCTCGTTGGGCCTGCACAGATAGATCCAGCATCAAATCACCTGTGACACACACTAGTTTACTTATTTATTTATACGTTTGTCTCTCTCAGCTGGATGCAAACCCCTCAAGGGCAGGGACTGTCCTACCCTTCCTAATTAGCTAAGTTTACTATCCCTATAAAGTAAGTGCTCAATAAATGTTTGTTGAATGAATGTTCAGTTAGAAAGGTTAGTTTCTAGACCCACAACAAACTCCAGCTAACATTGGTTTCCTTATAAAAATCTCAAATGAAATAAAAATTCAAAGCTCATATGTGAGATTAATAATCACATTTATGATTATGAACTTGATTTTCAAACAGAGGTAGATTTGGGAGAACTCTATCAGATGATTGTCCTCCCCTACCAGGGTTACAAAAAGCCCAACTATGTATGGCTCCTTCACACAGACATTTCCTAGGGTGGGAGAGCACCCTAAGTCAGGAGGGGATGGGGTCATGCACTGCTAGAGGAAGCAGTGTGATGAGAGTCATCTTTCAGCTCTTCAGTGCTGATGTTTTTTACTTTTTTGTGGTAAAATATACATAAAATTCACCATTTAACCATTTTAAGTGTACGATTCAGTGGCATTAAGTATATTTGCAATATTGTGTAATCATCATCACTATTTATAGTTTTTCATCATCCCAAATAGAAACTCTGTCCACTAAACAATAATTTTCCATTCCCCTATCTTCCCAACTTCTGATAACCTCTATTCTACTTTCCGTCTCTAAATAAAAAGAGACTTACCTATTTTGGGTACCTCACATAAACGGAATCATATAATAGTCCTTTTGTGTCTGGCTTATTTCACTTAGCATGTTTTCACCCATGTTATAGCACATATCAGAATTTAACTTCTTTTATGGCTCAATAATATTCTATGTACTTATATACCGTATTTTATCTATCTATTCATCTGTTTATGGACACTTGGGTTGTTTTCACCCTTCAGTTCTGTTTTAAATCTCAAACTAATTGACATGAAAAATGTCAGATAAATATCGTTGATATCCACCCCCCATCCCAAGCACTTTTCATCCAAATTTAGGGTGGCTATGAAAAAAAGTGGTGTTTTTCAATACTCTTAAACTTAGAGGCAATCAGATCCCTAAGCAGAGAAGGTAACAACTGATCTGAAAATTAGTTTTTAAAAGACTATGAAATTTTGGTCACAAAATTCATATGCTGCACACTCTGGGAAAATGGGGCTAATAATTTGTAGCGTCTCTCAGAGATGTGAAATGCTGGGGTGGAGGAGAGGCAGAGAAGTAAAACTGGCAGAGGAAAAGTATTCTTTACTTAGAATTTTCCTGCTTCTCCACTCTCATTCTTTCAGATCTCAAAATGTGTAAAATATAATCCCTTTTGAGTAAATATAGATGCACCTTATTTTGATATTCATAAATTATCATACTTTGGAGCTATCTATAAAATAAGCATTTTATTCTTTCAAAACTTCCACACTTCTAACTGTACTTAATCCCCTAAAAACATTTATCACTGATTCAATATTATACTTGAATAGTGCAAATCTAACACCTATCTCAAGGAATTTCCTCAAGTGAACATGCACCCATGTACCACCCTCCAGATCAGGGAATAGACCATTATCAGCACCCCAGAAGCTTCCTCCATGCTCCCTTCCAGTCACTACCACCCCTCAAAGGTGGCCACTATCCTGGTTCAAGGTGGGCAGAGCGAAATGGCAGGGTGAGCTGACCCGGGACTCTCTCCCCTCCAAACTACAACAAAGGACTGGAAAAAAACTGAATTTCAGCTAATAAACCTAATGCCAGACCGTAAGAGACCTACAGCACCAAAAAGATGGAGGACAGAGTCGCTGCAGCAGGCCTCGGAGGAGCTGGAACGGGGTAGGAGAGAACTTTGCTCCCTCCCCTAGAGAATGGGATCACTGCCACAGGTGTGGGAAGGAGCAGGGGAGGGGCTGCACGACTGGGGGATCCTCGAGGACTCCTGCTGCCAGTACAGTGGAAACCCGCTGACGGGGGAAAGCTTCTGTGTGCGGGGACCCCATAAAGCCAGGGCCCCAGGAGTCCAGAGAACAGAGCTGATCCGAATCCAGATCGGCTCACGAGAGAAACCGTCCCTCCCCACCCCGGCAAACCGCGCTGGGTGCCGCCATCTTCCCCGAAGGCAGAGAGCTCAGAACGCGTAGCTCTCGACCTCCTTCTAGTGGCAACAGGCTGTAACTGCAACCAAATTCTACCATCATGTGAAAAAACTGCTCCTCTACCATCCAGCAATTTATAAAAGCTCCAGACCAGAAGGAAAACAATAAAAAGACAGAATTAAGTCCTAAGGACTTGGAAATAAGTAAACTAAGTGAAAATGAGTTCAGAGTAGCTATCATCAAAAAACTCAATGAGGTAGAGAGAAAGATAGAGAAACAAGCCAACAGGTTCTGGAGTTACTTCACAGAAGAGATTGAAATTATAAAGAAGAATCAAACAGAATTACTAGAGATGAAAAACACAATGGACCAGATAAAACAGAATACGGATTCCCTGAATGCCCGTGTAGACACCATAGAGGAGAAAATTAGCATAATCGAAGATAGACAGGCTGAATGGCTCCAGACAGAGGAAGAAAGAGAGCTAAGAATTTTAAAAAATGAGGAAAACCTCCGAGAGAGAGCGGATTCAATGAGGAGAAAGAATTTAAGGATCATAGGAATTTCCGAGAACGTGGAAAAGGAAAATGGAGCAGAAAGTGTGCTTAATGAAATTATAGAAGAGAACTTCCCAAATCTAGGGATTGAGGGAGAAATGTGTGTAGAGGAAGCTTTCAGATCTCCTAGATTTGTCAATGTAAAAAGACCTACTGCAAGGCATACAGTAGTAAAAATGGCAAAAATGAAAGACAAAGAAAGAATACTCAGGGCAGCAAGATAGAAGAAAATAACCTACAAAGGAACTCCTATCAGACTTTCAGCGGATTTCTCTACAGAAACCTTACAAGCTAGGAGAGAATGGAGTGACATATTCAAAACTTTAAACAATAAAAATCTTCAGCCAAGAATACTCTATCCAGCAAGAATATCCTTCAGATATGAGGGAGAAATTAAATCTTTTCCAGACAAACAAAAGTTAAGGGATTTTGTAAGCAAAAGTCCTCCACTACAAGAAATCCTCAAGAAGGCTCACATACCTGAAAAAAGAAAGAACGGAGAAAGGGGTCACAAACCACAGAGTAGGGAGACAGATAGATAGAACCAGAATAGGATAGCAAATATTCAACTATAGCATTAGGATAAAGGTAAGGAAACTGCCAAAGCAAAGATGATCTTATCACTCTAACTACAAACTCATAACACGAGTTGGAATAAGAAATGAAAATAATAATTTAGGAGGGGAAGAGCCAAGGGACTAAATCAGTCTAGGCCAAGTAAGTAAGAGACCACCAGAGAATAGACTATATTATACATGAGATTCTAAATACAAACTGCAGGGTAGCCACTAAACTAAAAAACAGAACAGAGCCACAAAACAAAAATAAAGAAAAATCTAAGAAACCCAGCATAAGAAATTGCAGTATTAAATGGGAAGGCTAAAGCACACAGGAAGAGAAACACAGGAAAACCAGATAACAAGCAACAGATTGACAGCATTAAGTCCACATGCATCAATAATCACTCTCAGTGTAAACGGATTGAACTCTCCAATAAAAAGACACAGAGTGGCAAAATGGATTAAAGAACAAGATCCAACAATTTGTTGCCTCCAGGAAACACACCTCAGCCCCAAGGACAAACACAGGCTCAGAGTGAAGGGGTGGAGGACAATACTTCAAGCTAATAGCAAGCAAAAAAAAAAGCAGGTGTCACAATTCTTATATCAGACAAAACGGATTTCAAAATAAGGCAGGTAAAGAGAAACACAGAGGGACAATATAGAATGATCAAAGGTACACTTCATCAAGAAGAAATAATGCTTATAAATATCTATGTACCCAACATAGAAGCACCAAGGTTCATAAAGCAACTATTAACAGACCTAAAAGAAGATGTTAAAAACAACACAATAATAGCAGGGGACCTCAAAACCCCACTCACATCAATGGACAGATCATCCAGACAGAAAGTCAACAAGGAAATAGTGGAGCTAAACGAAAAACTAAAACAATTGGACTTAATAGACATATATAGAACACTTCATCCTAAAACAGCAGAATACACATTCTTCTCAAGTGCACATGGAACATTCTCAAGGATAGACCATATGTTGGGAAACAAGCCAAGCCTCTACAAATTTAAAAAAATTGAAATAATAACAAGCATCTTCTCCAATCATAATGATATAAGGCTAGAAATTAATTACAAGAAAAAAGCTGAGAAAGGCACAAAGATGTGGAGACTAAACAATATGCTACTGAACAGGCAATGGATCACTGAAGAAATTAAGAAATCAAAAAAGACCTGGAAACAAATGAAAATCATAACATGCCATACCAACTCATATGGGATACAGCAAAAGCTGTATTAAGAGGAAAATTCATCGCAATACAGGCACATCTTAACAAACAAGAAAAATCCCAAATAAGCAATCTTAAACTACACCTAACTAAACTAGAGAAAGAACAAATAAAGCTCAAAGTCAGCAGAAGGAGAGAAATAATAAAAATCAGAGCAGAAATAAATACTATTGAAATGAAAAAGGCAGTAGAAAGGATCAATGAAACAAAGAGCTGGTTCTTTGAGAAGATAAATAAAATTGAAAAACCCTTAGCCAGACTTAAAAGAAAAAAAGGGAGAAAGCTCAAATAAACAAAATCAGAAATGAAAGAGGAGAAATAACAACAGACTCTGCAGAAACACAATGGATTATAAGAGAATACTACAAAAAACTATATGCCAACAAAATGGACAACCTAGAGGAAATGGATAAATTCTTGGACTCCTACAATCTCCCAAAGCTCACTCAAGAAGAAGCAGACAATTTGAACAGACCAATCACAAGGAAAGAGATTGAAACAGCAATCAAAAACATCCCAAAGAATAAAACCCCAGGACCAGATGGCTTTCCTGGGGAATTCTACCAAACTTTCAGAGAGGATTTAATACCTATCCTTTTCAAGCTATTCCAAAAAACTAAGGAGGATGGAACACTTCCTAACACATTCTATGAGGCCAACATCACGCTGATACCAAAACCAGACAAGGACACCACGAAAAAAGAGAACTACAGGCCAATATCACTGATGAACATAGATGCAAAAATTCTAAACAAAATTTTGGCAACCAGAATTCATCAAAAGGATCATACATCTTGATCAGGTGGGATTCATACCAGGGATACAGGGATGGTTCAACATCTGCAAATCAATCAACGTGATACACCACATCAACAAACTGAGGAATAAAAACCACATGATCATCTCAATAGATGCAGAGAAGGCATTTGACAAGATCCAACAGCCATTTATGATAAAAACTCTGAACAAAATGGGCACAGAAGGGAACTACCTCAACATAATAAAGGCTATATATGACAAACCCACAGCCAACATCATACTCAATGGGCAAAAACTGAGCGCCAACCCCCTGAAAACAGGAACGAGACAAGGATGCCCTCTATCACCACTCTTATTTAACATAGTACTGGAGGTCCTGGCCAGCGCAATCAGGCAAGAAAAAGGAATAAAAGGAATCCAAATAGGGAGGGAAGAAGTGAAACTCTCGCTGTTTGCAGATGACATGATCTTATATATAGAAAACTCCAAAGAATCCATTGGAAAACTCTTAGAAGTAATCAACAACTACAGCAAAGTTGTATGGTATAAAATCAATTTGTGTAAATCAGTAGCATTTCTATATTCTAATAACGAACTAACAGAAAAAGAACTCAAGAACACAATACCATTCACAATTGCAACAAAAAGAATAAAATACCTTGGGGTAAATTTAACTAAGGAAGTGAAGGACCTATATAATGAAAATTACAAGGCCTTTCTGAGAGAATTGGACAATGACATGAGATGGAAAGACATTCCATGTACATGGATTGGAAGAATAAACATAGTTAAAATGTCCATACTACCCAAAGCAATCTACAGATTCAACGCTATCCCAATCAGAATCCCAATGACATTCTTTACAGAATTAGAACAAAGAATCCTAAAATTCATATGGGGCAACAAAAGACCCCGAATTTCTAAAGCAATCCTGAGAAAAAAAGAACAAAACAGGAGGCATCACAATCCCTGACTTCAAAACATACTACAAAGCTACAGTAATCAAAACAGCATGGGACTGGTACAAAAACAGGTGCACAGATCAATGGAACAGAATTGAAAGCCCAGAAATAAAACCATACATCTATGGACAGCTTATCTTCGACAAAGGAGCTGAGGGCCTACAATGGAGAAAAGAAAGTCTTTTCAACAAATGGTGCTGGGAAAACTGGAAAGCCATATTTAAAAGAATGAAAATTGACCATTCTTTTTCACCATTCACCAAAATAAACTCAAAATGGATCAAAGACCTCAAGGTGAGACCTGAAACCATAAGTCTTCTAGAAGAAAACGTAGGCAGTACACTCTTTGACATCAGTATTAAAAGGATCTTTTCGGACACCATGTCTTCTCAGAGAAGGGAAACAATGGAAAGAATAAACAAATGGGACTTCATCAGACTAAAGAGCTTCTTCAAGACAAATGAAAACAGGATTGAAACAAAAACACAACCCACTAACTGGGAAAAAATATTTGCAAGTCATATATCTGAGAAAGGCTTAATATCCATAATATATAAAGAACTTTCACAACTCAACAACAAAAAATCAAACCACCTGATCAAAAAATGGGCTGGAGACATAAACAGACATTTCTCCAAAGAAGATACATGGATGGCCAATAGGCACATGAAAAGATGCTCATCATTGCTGATAATCAGGGAAATGCAAATCAAAACTACACCAAGATATCACCTTACACCCATTAGAATGACAAAAATATCTAAAACTAACAGTAACAAATGTTGGAGAGGTTGTGGAGAAAAAGGAACCCTCATATACTGCTGGTGGGAATGCAAACTGGTGCAGCCACTTCGGAAAACAGTATGGAGATTCCTCCAAAAATTAAAAATAGAACTACCATATGATCCAGCCATTCCACTACTGGGTATCTATCCAAAGAGCTTGAAGTCAGCAATTCCAAAAGTCCTATGCACCCCAATGTTCACGGCAGCATTATTTACAATAGCCAAGACATGGAAGCAACCTAAGTGCTCATCAACAGATGAATGGATAAAGATGTGCTATATATATACAATGGAATACCACTCAGCTGTAAAACATAAGAAAATCTTTCCATTTGCAATAACATGGATGGACCTTGAGGGAATTATGTTAAGTGAAATAAGCCAGTTAGAGAAGGATAATCTCTGTATGACTCCACTCATAATGAGGAATTTAAAAATGTGGACAAAGAGAATAGATTAGTGGCTACTAGGGCAAAGGTGGAGTGGGGGGTGGGCACAAATGGTGAAATGGTGCACCTACAACACGAATGACAAACATTAGTGTACAACTGAAATTTCACAAGATTGTAACCTATCATTAACTCATTAAAAAAAAAAAAAAAGGTGACCACTATCCTGATCTCTCTCACTATCAATTAGCTTTCGTGTTTTTGAACTTTACATAAGTGGAATCATGTATGTCTGGCTTATCTGGCTTCTTTCTCTCAACATTATGTTTGTTAGACTCATCCATGTTGTTTGGTGTGGCAGCTGTTTGTTCACTTTCATTGAACATGAAATGGAATATTATTCCATGTTCAATTTGCAGAATGTATTCATCTCTGGCTTTACCGTTCTTTCAAATAGGCAGCTGATCCAGTTCATCGGGGAGAGTTGTTTATAGTCAGCACACAGCAGAATGTGACATGGATTAGAATTACAGAATCCTTGAGTTGGAAAGGACTTTAAATGACATCTAGACATCCCTTCCCTCCCCCATCCAGTTTTGATACAATTATTCCTCCTAAACTTTGCTCTGGTCAGATCATTTCCAATCCACTGTTTGAGGGCATCCGAAGTTCTTATCCAAGCCTTCAGTCTTCCACAATGTGAAGCAGCAGGAGCTCCTCCCATCCCTTGCAGCCTTGTAGCCCCTTCTCTGAGCTCTGCGCTGGGCCTGCCACCTAGTGGCAGTTCCAGGGATTGGACTCACACTTGGCTTCTCTGTCATCAGTAGGCTTGTGCCTTGCGCCACCTTTTTCCTGGCCCTTCTGCTCTCTTGGGCCAGGCCCTCAATCTCTTTTTCATACATGAGTATTTTCTTTACCTTCATTCCCCAATCCTATTTCTTATGCCGTTCTTACCTTGTTACATTAAGAAAATCTCTTTCCTTGTCTTTTCCTTTCCTGTTTCACAGCAGGAACGTAAAAAGAAAAAACGCTATCTTGAAAAAAAGAAAAATACATCTGAAAGGCCATTGCCCAACCACCTGTAAAACTAAGAGTTCCAGAGGTCTCCTCCAGAAATTTCCATCAACTACTAACCATTCTCATATTAAAGTTGCTTTTTCTCAGAACCAGTATTTAATATATTTTTTAAAATATGACTCACATTGCAGCAACATTGCTTTTTCATATTCAATGTACATTTCAGACCCTTAATGGATTACTTTTAGTTTTTTTCCTTTTATATTTTTCTGCATTTCTAAAGTTTTCTAAAAGGAATGTATTGTTAACATAAATAGGAAATACAATAAGTGTTATTTAGAAAGAGAAAAAAGCTTATAGCAAAAGAACTTTTGCTTTTTTACTTTTTCCTTTTATATTGTTTGTACTCCAAGTTTTCTAAAAGGAATATGTTCTAATATAAATAAGAAATACAGTAAGTGTTACTTTAGAGAGGAAAAGGGGGGGGCTTTATGGTAAATAGGATCATCAGAAAGGCAGTTAAATTAGGAGGTGGGAAAGACAAGCTGTTGGAACTATTGGTAACAGATCTTGACTTGTAATTAAGTGTTGGTGGCTCTGTAAGGAATCTGATTCCAGGAAGGGTTTCCCATGGCTCCTAGAGCCACATCTGTCTTGAATGTTATTTGTCTTTGGCTTTATGGTGATTCTCATCTTCTTGAGCAGAAGCAGGCATGGGGGCAGCATACTACCCGGAGACCGACTTACTTGGCCCAGCAGTTTATTGAGATCCTCTTAACTGCGAATGCCAGGTACAAAGAGGAGACAGAGAATGAGAATATTCTTAAGGTACCAAAACATGTTACCTACAAGCTCGAGCATCTCTACCAACAGTTAAGACGGAGCAGTGGCCAGGTACAGGGATGAGAAGGTTTGGCCTCAGACTCTGCTTAGACTAGAATACTGCAATGGCTTCCCAGTAGAGAGTGGAAGCCCCTCAAAAGGCTTTTGTAGGCTGGCCCGGAATCCATTTGCTTGAAACTTTTCTTTTCCTCTGAGAGAATACACTCAGTCATTTATTCAGCAAACATTTATTAAGTCCATAGTTATGTACAAGATGCTGCTCTAGATATTAAGTGGTAAACAAAAGAAATAGCTCCTGGGACAGACTGGTGGTTATCAGAGGGGAAGGGGCTGGGGGAGGGCAAGAGATGAAGGACATATGTGTACAGTGATGGATGGCAACTACACTTGGTGGTGAACACGCTGTAGTCTATACAGAAGTTGAAATATAGTGATAGACACCTGAAATTTATGTTATAAACCAACGTTACCTCAAAAAAAAGAAAAAAGAAAAACACCAGAAAGAAAAGAAATAGCTCCCGCCTTCCAGATGCTTACAGTCTAGAAGGGGACATAAGGCATGTATGCAAATAACTCATGAAGGATGATTATAATTTTAGCGAGTAGAGTAATAAGTGCAAAAAAGGGAGCTCACATGTTATGCTGCAAGGAAATGTACTGGAGTGGCAAAAAAGGATTTAAAGTGTTTATGTTGCCTCTACTTCACTGTGCAGGGAATCAGATACAAAAAAAAATTCAAGCTAAAAGATATTTTTACTATAATTACTTTTCATACCTAGACTGGAATATTTTAAAAGAACATAATCCAAGGTGTTACTACAGTAATAATTTGACTATAAATGATATATCACTGCTGCATTTTCTCACTATGCTACATTGTATTAAAGTTATTTGTAAACAGTAAACATTTAGTAGCATTTAAAGGCCTTTTCATCATAATACAGTAAAATGGAATTTTACATTTATTGAATGAATAAGCAAAAAGTGATGAAATGTTATGTTTTCTGCTCTCCTTTTCTTCTCAATCTCAGGAAAAACTGATAGAATCTCTCAGTAAAAAAATTAATCAAGTATACAAAGTCTGCATTGGAGATGGGGAGGTTGGCAGCCTCAACCCAGTTCAAAAACTGGTAAAAGTAGAGTCTCGCCTGGTGGAACTGAGTGATCTCATTGAATCCATTCCCAAAGAAAATGTGGAGGCAATTGAGAGGATAAAACAGAAAGAACGGCGGCAAAAGTACAATTAATGTCTTATAAGTATAGTGAATGACAATGAGATGAGTAGCTGTTTTTGCTTGGATTCCACATTGAGCAAGTCTCTATTACATGGCAAGGATCAACATAACAGCGATACAGTGGAACCAAACCCAGTCCTGCCCTCCTCTAGAGCTATTTAGTGTGGGAGACACATTCATCAAATATTTTTATAAAATAAATGTCATTACCAATGGTAATAAGCACTGTGAAGGAAAGGAACCAGGTGAACAGAGTTCAACAGGGGCAAATGACCTAGTTTGGAATGGGTGAGGGGTCTTCTTAGCCTGGAAAAGCCACTTTTCAGGGTGAATATTCACTACTTATATGAAAATTTTTGAAAGCTGTCACGTGGAAGGAGAACTGCACTTGTGAAAGGCCCAAGGCATAGAATTAGGAGGTCTTCTTTGGAAAACTACAGGGAGACTCAATTTACAAAGAAATAGTTTGAAAGTTAGACCCATGCAATGAGGGGTTTCCTCACTGTGTAACTGCCAACACATACATACAAGCATTTATACATTAACTCATTTTTCTAGACTCATCAGTATTATCGCCTGTGGAACACCCCACCCTTCACCCACACGTCCCCACATCCTTGCCTAGCTTGGGGCCTTTCAGAAAAATGCAGATTTACAAACTTCCATACTGAGCTAAATAAGGATTTCATGTCCATACAGTCACACGTTGCTTAATGACAGGCATATGTTCTGAGAAATGTATCATTAGGCGATTTCATCATAGAGTGTACTTACACAAACCTAGATGGTATAGCCTACTACACACCTAGGCTATATAGTACCAATCTTATGGGACCACGGTTATATACACAGTCTGTCTTTGACCCAAATGTTGTTATGCAGTGCACGACTGTACTACTTTTGAGGCAATGATTGTTATAAATATAATATGATTCCCAGTATAATGTGGCATATAGAGAATGCTTATAGGTGGGACAACGTTTATGTTATAGCAAAAGAACACGGTGAGAGGCAGACTAGTACTATGGCCACGAGCAGGGACATGAGAGTCGACCTGTCTGGGTTCAATCCAGGTTCCACCATTTACAACTTTTGTGATCTCAGGCAGGCTGCATAACCTCTTTTAAGTCTGTCTCTTTATTTGTAAAATGGCAGTAATAATGGTACTTATTATCTCATAGGGTTGTTGTGAGAATTAAATGATCTATATAAGAGCACTAAAGTGCTTGGCACATAGTAAGAACTCAAATATTAGCCATTAACATTAGATATTTTGTTATTGCTTACTACATTACTGGTATATGGGGGATACTGTTTCCCCCATATAAAAAGGAAGTCCAGAATATATTAAGGTCATCTGCTGAGACTTTATTGAATATAAAGCAAATTTAAAAAAATTATAAATGAAAGATTACTCCTTTCATAAGATGACCTATGACTGATTACACTAACAGCACTTGCATCTTTTTTACAGTAGGAAATATTATCTTCAAAGTATAATTACGACTTTTCAGTAGTGATACACAAATCTAATTCCAATGATTTATCATTCTCATCAAAAAGAATTTTAGTGATTTTTCCCATGGTTTGGAGGTAGCTAACATAATATCTAATTTTGCATAAAAAATGGTTAGTAAATGTTACTTATATACGTCCGTAAAATAGCTAACACACATTGACTGCCTATTCTGCACCAGGCATTGGACTACACAGTTTGCACAGGTCATCTCATTCATCTTCGCAACAACCCTAAAGAGAACAAGACAAATAGCATTCCTTGGTCTTAATTTCAAGATACTATTGAAAAAGATTAACTAGAAAGAATACTTTTATGATAATTCATTGAACTATACACTTGTGATCTGTGTACTTTTCTGCACATAAGTTATATTCCAATAAAAAGGTTTAAATGCAGGGCGGGTAGCTGGAAGTTAATTCAATTGGCCATTGTAAAAATTAACTGTAAAGTGCTGAAATGTAAATAGAGTGATGAGAAGGCTTTGCTGAGGTGCTTATTTTTGACCAAGATCTAGGTAGATTTTACATCTTCCAAAATAGTGATATGCAATGTCTTCCCATTTCAACACAAACAGGATTTGTTGTTGAGAGTTCACCTGAATATCAGAAGCCATAGTTATGGGTGAAGATGAAGTATCATTTTCATTTAACCTTAAAGGCGAGCTTATAGAATTTACAAAGTTCAATACCAAATAGTAATGATGTCTTTTTTTACTTTCTGCAATTTATAGTTAGAAGAATATTTTTCCCTCTTGACAGATTGCGTGAAGAGAAAATTAAGGAAAAACAAAAACACCAGGAGGAAAGGCTAAAAGCTGCTCTGGAAAGAGCAGTAGCACAACCAAAGAAAAAGGTTTGTGTTTTGTTATTAATAGGTCCAGCTATGTCAATGTGTGAGTGCTTCTGTGGTGTAAATCTGTCTAATTTATCCAGGGTGAACTTTAGTAAAATAATCTTTCTGGCTCACAGCTTCAGTTGGTCTCTCTCTGGTT
The DNA here is from genome assembly GCF_021613505.1 of Equus quagga. Lineage (NCBI taxonomy): Eukaryota > Metazoa > Chordata > Mammalia > Perissodactyla > Equidae > Equus > Equus quagga. The sequence goes on from NC_060285.1 coordinate 25,302,604, forward strand.
CCTTGCTACTTTTAGAATAAATGAAATTACTGGGTCTACAGTTCTCCATTTGACCCACTTTTTAGTAAAAGAAACCTCTTCCTCTCCACTTTTCCTTTAGCTCCAGGTTCATAAAACCAGAGAATTTTTTAAAAGTAATTTTTGGATAGGTAATACAAGAATATGGTTCAAAGTTCAAAAGATACAAAACAGTATTCAGTGAAAACTAAGTCATCCTTAGTTCCCCTCCCTAGAGGCAACCACAGCTACGTTTCATCTGCATCCTTCTGGAAATATTCTATGTATTTATGTATATATTCTTTTTTTTTTACAACTGGTAATTATGAACCTTGCTTCTTTCACTCAACAATGCAGATAGTGATCCCAGAGAATTACATATAACTGAAAGGGTCTTCTAATCCTCACACTGTAAAAATAATGAGATTAACAGTTGAAGTTAAAATGATTTACCCAGAGTCACTTCAGATTTAGCAGCAGAATCAGGACCAGAAGCCAAGATTCTTTATATTCCAAGATTACCTGTCCAATAATTAGTTTGGGGTTGGGCAGTCACTGCGTGCATGCGGCCTCTGACTCCCCACTGAACTTGGAGGGCCTTTTGTTTCAATATGTCACTCTCCCTCCTCTGGGTTAGGGTCTGAAATATATTCCAGGAAGACAATTTCACGGTTATCTACAAAGCTAATGTGGACATTAATTCTTACCACAGTAATAGCTGACCTGTAGTGAATGCTTATTGTATGCTTCACAACCAGCCTTTTGAGGAAAGTACTTGAAAAAAGTTCTGAAGGATGGTAACTATTAATATGTTCTATGTCAAAAAAATGATTACCTTATTTTATTTAAGTAAGCATTTCATCTTTGAAAGGGTCTGTACTTATCTAGTCCAACTCTTCCTATAATGACCTGACTTGTTCTCTCCTCCCAAGGCAGAATTAACCATTCATCGCCCTTCCACATGTACATACTACTATTCACTAATCCCACCAAACTGAAATGATTTTTTAAAAATTTATCCATCTTCCCTTTTAGACCATGAGTTTTATGACCTTTATTTCCACAATGCCTGGCACATAGTGGATACTCAATAAATGCTTACTGAATTAACAGCCTAAAAATGAAAATGAAAACTAAAACTGGAAGAAAATTGAAAAAAAAAAAAAACAGTGATCTGCTTAAGTCGACAATGTATGAAGACCTCTGACAGAAGTTCTTACCAGTTAGGACACTTCATCACTGGCAATATTCCTAGACAGCGGTAATAACAAAGGTTACAAAGGAGATTACTGACAGTGAAAAAAAATAAAATTCTGACATTAGAAAAGGAATTCAGGGATTCCAGCCCCCTAAGGACATTTCTGATGGGGAGGAGTACTACTGTCATTTAGTTCCCTGAGGCCAGGAATGTCAAACATTCTGCAGTGCAGGGGACAGCCTCACTTAGAGACAGTGCTCTTTTTGAGACACAATGGCAATGTCCCATCAAATCTCATGTCCAATAGAATAGTTTTCTCATCCATTTAATTTACAAAAATTCAGATATAAGAGCAAAACAAACAAACAAAAATAATAAAGGGAGAAAAAAAGACTGAAAAAGAAAAATGAATAGTATGGTATATGTGAGTATATGCTCCAGAGAGAATGGACAGGTGTGAATCTAGGGGTTTCCATAAGCCTCTCTTGGTGGGAACATCTCCAAGAGCCAACAGGATTACTAGTGTTTAAGACAGTACATGGTTTTCCCAAGTTTATGTTTATACAGGAGCTTTAAATGCCAGTCAACTGATGTTCAGCAGAAGACAGCGCTATTTTCTAACCAATGGAGGAGAAACTAGCTATGGCACTTGCTGAGAAATGAAATGTTGGTCTCAAACATGATGTTTTTCTAGGCTGATCACATCTCAAACGTGCTATTTGATGACTTTACCTAAATCTCCCCACTTGCCCATAAAACCTAACTGCTCTGTCTTCTGCATACTATGGTGCTCCATTTATTACTTAACTTTCCTTGGCCTGTTGGACATCCACTAGGTTATTAGTCTCTTTGTAACTGTGATTACTTACTATTTTAAGCCATATTATTCCTTGGAAAATCAAGTTAATATTAGTATTTTACTTAAACTTCAATAGAAAATGTTTATGCTGAAGAATATTAAGTATTTTTTCCTTTGTTTCAGCTTGGGAGACGACTTGTCTATCGCTCAAAACCTCCATCTGGTAATAAACAAGAACTATTTTTAGTCAAGGATACGAGAACAAAATCACTAGAGGAAGAATATTTTTTCACTTGAATAGGAGCAGTAAGACATTTATTATCAGCATGTTTTAGGCATATTTTGTAGATTTGGTTTTCAGTAATGGCAATATTCTGCCCCATATGCTGGCCTATCCAATTTGAGGAAAACAGGCCCTTATTCTAAAGGTTATAGGATTGGGAATGGGAGTTATTTCCTTTGTTGAAGTCTTTTATTATCATATCCTAAGTATTATTCTATATAGCTAAACATTTGTATCTATACTTTGAGTTGTCCCAGTTGGGGATATCAATCCAAAGTTACTTTACTGATGTAACTATATGTTGAATGGCCATTAAAGTGTAATAATGGCATTCTCTGACAACATGAGACTTTAAATGATCTATTTTTTTTTTCAACCAGTCCACAGGAAAGTTCATAGTATATATTTTATCACTGTGGAGTATACATTTTAACAATGTATAAAATATCTAAAAGGTTTTGAGGAGTTTAAAACTTAAATGAAAACCACTAGATTATGTTCTCAGAACATAACTGTAAGACTGGTTTGTAATTCACAGCTAAGGAATTCTGCCCAGAAAACTTAATTCTGTTAAGTGAACAAACCATACACCTTCAGCCCAAATGTCAGTTCACAATTTCTGTTGTACTCTATATCCACAATCATTATTTCAGGTGATGTTTCAATTTTAGCTATAATATGTACATGATTTAGCTTACATTGATAGAGAATTAACATGTAATTTGTTGACTACTAAGTAAAATAATACAGTTTATATTAATTCTAAGAAAATATTTAACTTTATACATGTCAAAAGTAACAAAAGTGGCTCAAAAGTAACAAAAAGAAAACTCAGTTGCTTTTAAAAGGTCTCAGTTAATATATAATTACAAGAAAAGGGTTGAAATTCACCTTCATAAACATTTATAAAGCACGGAAATAATTTTCCCTTATAGAAAAAAACAGAGTATTGGGCTGAAAAAAGAAAACCAACTTGATTGAAGTTAAGTGGCTTTTAAAGCATTAGTTCTGTGAAGAATCTTTCAATTGTTTCAACATTTGAGCTCTGCATGTAAATATTTGAATATGACTAGTTCACAAGTCAAGTTGAAAAACAAACAAATCTTTATTGTCTAGAAATATATATAAAAACATTCCCCACAAAACATGCTATTCTCTCATTTCCCCATCTTCTTCCTCTTCTTCAACACCCCTGATATAAAGGACATTATTACACCTGTAAATAGAAAAACAGTCCATTTTGTTGTTCCAATCGAAAACCATATAAGATCTGAATTACTACTACTAGATTTTTTTCATTATAGAAATACTGACTGCTAAATTTACAATGCATCATTTCTTTTTTTCTAAAAAAAAGTTATACCACTGGCTTGTTAAAAAGCATATGGCACTTTATTTTTTTTACCATGTGGTTGTCATAAAATGGCATCTCTCTGATCTCGCAAAGAGAATAATGACTAGAATTTGGAAGTGTGAAGCTAGTTCTAGAAAATGAGGATAACAAAAATCCCCAACAGCAGCCAGACCCAACTAAAATTCAAAACCAAGCGTCTGCAACTAAAAACACTGAAGAAGGTTATAGCTAAGAGCTGGAAAGTTTAATATCAACACTAGAAAAATCTTAAGGATGAATAGCTCCAAAAAATTTAAATCTTCTTTGTCAAGTTTAAAAATTTCAAAGACTCTTGAAGTCTAGGTGTAGAATATTAAATTAATAGTTATTTTAAAAAAGTAATTCTGAAATTGAGGTACTAATTAGATTATTTAAATATAGGTATTTCTAATGCTCACCAGTAACTCCTTACATATACTACTGCCATTTTGTTACCTTATTAAAACTTCACCCAGATGTCCAGACAATGCTCCATCTATGTATTCTTCTGTGTTTGCAAGCTTTAAATAAAAGAAAATATATTAGTATAATTATACAGGAGGAAATAGTATAACACACCTAATACTGGTGAGAGAACTTATTACCTGAGATCTTTCTATACCAAGAACTCACATTTATCTATAATAATTAGAAGATTAGCTCTTTATTACTACTGTAGTACTTTTTGGTTTCATATAAACATTTGGTAAAGTTAACACTGATGTATGTAGAACTAATATATAATAAAGCTTCTTTCAACATAATTTTTTAAATCTCTCAGTTATGTAATATTTCCTTTCATTAAACATTAAAGCAATGTCAAGGAAGACGGTCCTAAATTTATGAATAAATTGTGGTTAAAAAGTTTTCCAAAAATTCAGTTCTAAAGAACCAGACATTAACCTTTCTCAGAGTAATAATGTTACATCATATTGAGGAACTCAATGGGTATAAAACCTACGGTTAAAATACCAAATACTTTGATATTAGTCAACAACCAAACCAAAGAACTGAAAAAGAATTTTTTTAAAAAATTATATGCTAATAATAAACAGCAAAACACAAGTTCTTAAGAGAGGTTAACAATTAAGAGTGACTGTATAGTTATTTTGGGGAACTCTATTATTTCTAATGTTACATCAAAATGTTTAGCTTTCCTTCTACATATAGGTAATAAACTTTACTTGTAATTTTTAAAAATCACAATCAGTGCTATCTGGGACTCACAAAAGAAATAAACAGCAGAGAAAGGAGAGAGGGAAGTTTCCTTCATTAAATGGGCAAGTGGCAAAGGGAAAGAACAACAGGGCTTACAGCGGATGTGAGATAAGGCATTTAAAACACGTTAATGAATTAACACTGCTACTGCATGTTTTTCCCTCTCACACAGAAAACAAAAGTAATCTCCTATACCCAAAGGATATGGTTTGTCTGAAACGTGTGGTTGTTGAGATAATTAGTTTTGCATGTAACAGCTCCCAGAAATAAGATATTAACATCAAGTAACTTTTTTTAAAGTAATTACTTTTAGCAGCTGTTCACCAACATTTAACTGGTTTCTAAATTATACAACAATCCTCCAAAGGCCTTCTATCACATTTTAAATAAAATTCAAAGTCCTTATTCTTACTATCACTTAAAAGGCCATCTATGATTACCATTCCAACTTTTCCATCATTCTTCTTCCCCTGACTCACTCTGCTCTGGCCTTCGTGCTGTGCCTTGAACACACCAAGCATATTCTCGCCACAAAGCCTTTGCACTTGCTTCTCCCTCAAACTGGGATGCTCTTTCCCCAGATACTCTCTTCAGTTGCTCACTCAATTCTGGTTTCTGCTTAAATTTACTTCCTCAGAGAGGCTTTCCCTGGCTAACTTATCTAACATTGCACACTCTTGTCACTCTATTTCCTGTTTCTGCTTTCTTTCTCTGCATAGCATTTATCATTACCTCATATCACATCACATTATATTTCCATCTCTCACCACTAAAACATAAACTTGCTGAGGGTAGGGAGTTTGTTTTGTTCACTGGTGTATTCACAGTGCCAGGCAGATAAAGGGCGCTCAATAAATATTCGCTGAGTGAACAAACTCAAAAGCCTCATCAATGTGGTTAGTTAGACATTTCATAACTCTGGCAGGCTCACTAGGAAGCTACATTAGTTTTAAACCAAATATTCGGTGTGTATTCTTTATTCCTTTCTTTTATTGAGATATAATCCCCATAGCATAAAAGTAACTTTTGAAGTGTACAAGTCACTGGTTTTCTGTATACTCATAAAGTTCTGTAATCATCACCACTATCTAAGCCTGGAACATTTTCAGCACAATGGGTATAACTCTTCAGATTTTTCTATGGCCTTGGTAAATGATTCATCCCTGCTTGGGGAATTTTCAGGCCAAAACCACGCTCAATGAGAACTTCAGAGGCCTGACTGTCATCTGTTCAGGTGGTAAATTCTTAAATTAAGGAAAATCTCAGCTTTTTGCCTACAAGTGCTGGTGTTAGTACTCTGCCTACAAGTTCTACTGGGATGGAATACTTGGAGTCACAGCTGGACTGACCATCTATCTAGGTAACCTATAAAATTCATCCATCTACCGTTCATCAGCCACATAAATACCTGCACCTCAGGAAAATATAACCTCAAACTCCTTCCTCAGAAACCTGGCTGGAAGCTACTACAATTAAGGGGAAAAAAAACCCCAAAAAACTGAACACCTCATTTTAAAATGGGCAAAGGACATGAATAGGCATTCCTCCAAAGATATACAAATGGCCAATAAGCACATCAAAACGTCTCAACATCACTAATGCAAATCAAAACACTGAGATACCACTTCACACTCATTAGGATGGCTATTATAAAAAAACAGAAAATAAGTGTTGATGAGCATGTGAAGAAACTGGAATCCTTGTGCATTGCTGGTGGAATGTAAAATGGCGCAGCTGCTGTGGAAAACAGCCTGGCAGCTCCTCAAAAAATTAAAGAATTACTGTATGATCCAGCAATTCCACCTCTGGAAATATATACCCAAAAGAACTGAAAGCAGAAACTCCAACAGCTATTTGTACATCCATGTTCACTGCATTATTCACAATAGCCAAAAGGTGCTGGTCTGTCTTCTCCCTCAAGAAATGCTTTTATGGAATTACTCTGACGATGTGCCTTAAGCATTTATTAAAAGACTTAAGAATTTCACTTGAATTTCTTTCAGGGCCAGCTTGGTTGCCCACTGGTTTAAGCTGATGTGCTCTGCTTCGGCAGCCCAGGTTTTTTCACAGGCATTGACCTATGCCACTCATCTGTCAGTGGCCATGCTGTTGTGGTGGCTCACATACAAAAAGAGGAAGATTGGCAACAGATGTTAGCTCAGGGTGAATCTTCCTCAGGGGAAAAAAAAAATCTATAAGAATAAATTGGCTTTATGGGAAAAAAAAAAATTCTCTCAGAGCTAAGTCCTGGAAAAAGTTTTGCTTTTCCCACAAACTAGTTCGTTTTCCTTATGGCATTGTGAATCAACGGTCTGAGCTCTTCTTACTTTAACCACCAGGAGCCAAATCTGTGGCTGAATTTTGGTTTAACACCATGACTCTTACACAGTTTATCACAGTTATAATGTCTTCCTTGGCCTTGACTTATTCCTGAATTTTGCTTTATATTTGTCAACGTAATTGATTGTATTCCTGTAAGTCACACTAAACCTTTGAGGTTTATAGTGAAGCAAAACAAACACAACTGAATGATCTCTACAATGCTTTAGCTTACCTGCATGTTCATATAGCCATCTACAGATACCAGGTAGCCTTTGTACTCCATTCCCCACTTAAGTTTCACCATTACTGGCTTTCCTGTTAATCCATTGAGGAAAGGTTTGGGATTGAGGGGCAAACTCTGCAAAAAGAACAAAAAAAGGACTCAATTGATTATTTTTCCTTAGATCGACTTCTACTACCTACCCTTCTCTACCAAATCACCAATATTTTAAGGTACTGAAATGAAGCAAACTCTTGAATCCCTCTCACTTTACTATATAATTTTCACTTTTATTTGTTGAAGAGCGTCAGAGAAATTTAAATACCCAGTTGGCCAATCTCATCTTCAAAACATCAAAACTTATACAAGTATTCATTACTCACTTAAGAAACACTGAATACCTACTATGCATCATTCACTGTTCCAGGCCATAAAGAAACAAAGATAAAGGCAGTAAAAAAAGAAAGAAAGAAAAAAAAAGAAATGCAGATGACAGTGCCTGTCTTCAAGAAGCTCACAGTGGGAGAGGGGCGAAACACATAAATAGACAATTCTACGTATTGCAATATAGTAAAAGAAGATATGCTACGTACAAAGATACCAAACCCACCGAGGGTTAAGAGAAAAGGAAAGATTGCCTGCAATAAGTAATGCCTCCATTTTAAAAAGATGAGAGGTATTTCCAGAGGGAAAAGGGCTGCTCTAGGCAGAGGAGGCTACCTATGCAAAAGGAGGGAAGAGTGAAGCAACAAGGTGATCTCAGGGCCATACAAACAATTCAGGACAGAGTCCCAAATATGAGAATACAACAAGGAAGCAGGGGACAGATCACACTTGACAGTATTTCACTTGAATTCTAGGAACTAGGACTGGGTCTTACTTGACTTAACAGTGCCTCCTACATATGGGCAATCAAAGTTTGTTTATACAGCAAACCAGTAGTGTCTCCAGTGAGTTCAGACTTTTTTCCCTTCTCTCATCTACTCACCCATCAGCCCAAAGAAAGAAAAGAAACAGAAACTTGGCTCCTCTAAGGTAAGCATATTGAGAGTGACCTCAAAGGACATGAGGACCACTGCAATAACCTCCTACTGGGTCTTCAGTTTTCACTCTTGTCTTTCTCCAACTTATTTTCCACCCAGCAAGCATTATTTTTATCATGCAGTATCTCTCTGCTTAAAATGCTTCGATGGCTTCCAACTGCACTTGGAATAGAATCCAGCTCTCCTAGTAAAGCCTAACGGGTCTCGCCCGACCCTATCTCATGACCATGATTCCTGAAAACGGCTGTGGCATTCTGTCAACTTCTCCAACTGGTCAAGCTTTCTTTCCGGATTTAGGAACTCTGTTCCCGTTCCCTGTGCTTGGTAGACCGTTCCTCCTGCTCTTTAAGGGGCTGGATTTCATATCATTCAGGTTTCAGGTTAAAGCCCTCCTCCCAGGGATGTCATCTCCGACCACTTTTCTAATGTGCCATCGCGCCCCCTCACGGCATCCTGTTTACTTCCTTCTTAGCACTTAACACTATCTCCAATTATATATTTCTGTTATTATGTGATTAATCTGTCTCCCACACGCGACTGAGTTAACCTAGAGCAGGGTCTGCATCGGTACTTTCCACTTTATACTCCTAGCGCCTACGGCAGGATCCGGCAGGTAGCATGCGCTCAATAAATATTTGCTAAATGAACAAACGAACGCTCCAAAGCCTGGGCTCAGGGTTCCTGAGAGTTGCGGAGCTGGGAGTCCCAACATCAAGGAATGAAAGCGGATTTTGGAGTGTGATCAGTGGTACGTGAAAAGCCGCTCACCTTTACCCCGACCCTGTGGCCCCAGCCAGCAAGGATACCTCAGGCTCAGATTCTAATGAAGAGGAGGGGGCAGGGGGCAGGGGCACTCCCGGGGAGGGGAGGGATCAGGAGGCGCGCGCGCCTCAGACCCCGGAGGAGGGAGAAAGCGGCTGGGGACCGGCTGCGCGGCGCCTCACGCGGATGAATGGGAAACGCGCGAACCAACCAGCAGGCCCGGCGGGGCTCGTCACCCGCCCTCTCTTTCCGGCGACTCTGGCCATTCTCTTCCACCTTACCATCACGACCACAGGCAAACGCTGCAGGCTTCTCGCCGCCGACCCAGCTGTCGTTTATCCCTCGTGACTGCAGCACCTCCGCCAAAACCCGACCTGCGGAGCTTCAAGAGAAATGGCCGCCGAACGGCAGCGTGACCTTTCACCTCCGACTACAGTTCTTCTGACTTCTGTGATTGGACGCAAAGAGATGCATGCTGATTGGAGGAGGTGGCTGGGCAGGGTCTCCTGGCAACCAGTGGTAACGCGCGATTTGTGCCTCTAGCGGCGCGCGGGCCTGTGGGAAACAAGCAGCGTCCCTGCGAGGCCTGAGAGGCGGTGGGGCCGGCCCGGGTTCCCCGTCTGCTTGCCTGCGTCGGGGGTCGGGCTGAGAGGTGCCGTGTATCCTATACAGCGGACGTAATTTCTCGCCAGTTTGGCTAATGGGGGTTTCCTTTGTCCTTTCACACCTGTGAGAACGACTTCGGGGCTCTGGAGTTTCTTCCTTACTTTCCCACGATCCTGTGATGTGGGGGCTCCTCTACCACGGTCCCCTTCCGCCTGACTTGTCTTCCGTGGTGCTCACTTCAACCACTAAAGGAAGCGGGAGAAGCAAGACTAGACTGAGGGAGGTGGAACGCACCGAGAAAAGTCAAGTACAGAATATACTTTAGGTGAGGTCAAACTGAGGCTAGAAGATGGTGTGCTGGTCTCCCTGTCCATCTCTTCCTTTTGCATTGCCGGCAGAGACCCGGTGGGGCCTTTTTACGTGCGTTTGTAATTCAGGACGTGGGGGTGTTTCCCGTATCACGGTCGATCCTTCTGATGGTATTTGTCAGAATCTCACTTGTTTTTCCCCGGTGCAGACTTGCTGCTCGCTCTGATCTGAAGTGCTAAATGCAGTTCTTGGAGAATCGCACTCTGAGTAGTACTGTTTTTTGTTTTGTTATTGCGGCTCTTAAGCAGATCAATTTGGAATTGAGGTTTAAATGTTTCGTATTGCGGCATAGGGAGGAAGTGGGTCAGACTTTGGAGGCAGCCTGAGTTCAGACCTCCGTCCATCACGTAGAGAGAGTTTTGGGCAATTTCTTAACCCCCGAAGGCTTTTGTTTCCGCAGTTGTACCAGCCTTTAAAAACCGTAGTACTGTCCACGGGTTTGTGAGGTTACATAATTAATGTGAAAGAGGTTGGGACTGTGCTTGTCCGTGAAGGGCTCAGTAGATATTAACTATTATTTTAATATTGTCCATGTAAATGGCGAACGCTGACAAAACACAGTAATTTTGTTTTAGTGTAGTTTATGCCGTACAGTTGGAATTATTTGCCCCCAAAATTCAGTGGGTTTTCCCCTTAGTTCAAAATCCTTTAGTGAATATTTAGCCTTTGTACAGACTTTGAGTTCCTACTATGTGCCAGGCTCTTTCAGTGTTGTAGTGGCACTCTTACCCCTCAGTCTGTGATTTGCTGGTTATGGCCTCGTTTTAGACACGAGGAAAGAGGTCCGCAGGTGGCTTGCCCAGGGCTGCACAGCTGGCTTTCAACCTGAAAACTCTTTGCTTTTTCTACTTTATAAAGCTGCCTTTCAGAAGCTCAATATGTATTTTAGAAGTCTGACTTTTTTTGAGCCATTTTCTCAGTGAAGTGAAACAAAATCTTACCATAGTCTATGTAGTGATAGTTGTGTTCAAAGTTGCTTTTTCTCTTCATGTTAAATATTAATCTTACCTTATCGAAAATAAAGTGGGCATAAGGTGATTAGTATTTTCTAATTATAAACGCCTTACCTACGTTTTGTGAGAATTTGGAAAGTATAGAAAGTTCTAAAACAAAAACCAAAAATCACCTAATCTCACCAATCAAAGAAAACAACTGTCAACTTTTTTGGTGTACTATTTATTATAACACACGCACTTTTTTTTTAAAGCAGGATTTCTACATATGGTTTTTAAAAATTTTTCTTCACTTTATGTTGAGCAAATTCTCATATAATTATTATTCTAAAATGTAGTTTAATGTCTCTGTATGATGCATTTTATATTCTGTATTATGCATATGTGATAATTTATTAATCATTCTACTGTTTCCATTTTCCCCCATTGTAGACAATATACTTTGAACATACTTATACATGAGTCTTTGAGTGTATCTCTGATTCTTTACAATAAATCCTTAGAAATGTAATTCCTGGGTTAAAAGACATTATTATTTTAAAGGCTTTTAAAAATATCTATTGCCATGTTAGCATATGGCTCAACAGAATATCCGTCAGAATCATTGGTTCTAATAAGAGGGAAATAACAGGGTTTATATTTTTTGAAGATGAGATAGATTACATTTTGAGCACATTCTGAGGAAACAGTCCCAAATTATTAATTAGGGTGAACAGTTTGGTAAGGCCTGAGTTCTACTCAGCATGTAACCCCAAAATTTCAGTGGTAAACAAACGTCTAAAAAGTAGTTTATTAAATGACCAAGAAATATGTATTGAGGTGAATAAAGTGGACATGCGATCTCTGCCCTTGCGGAACTTGAAAACCTCTTTGAGGAGAAGGGAACCGATACACATTTAGTGCCTGCCATGTTTTGCTAGGCTATTTCATGTAATTTACCTTATTTGAATCCTACAACACTTCAAAGTAGGTATTATTAGCCCCATTTTAGAGATGAGGAGACAGATTCAGAGGGGTTATTTTTGCTAAAGGCCATGTAAAGGTGAAATGTCTCCAGAGCCTCAGATTTTTCCTTTACACGATGCTGCCTCTCCTCACGATGTGTTTGAGTACAAATAAGCAGATATATGGAAGTACAAGTATAAATACAAAATGAAGGGGCATAGACTTTAGAAAGTTACTTTTGAAATTGATGAGCTCTTCCTTTTATTTTCTTTATTCCCATAATCTCAACATTTTATTTTTCTATGATTATGGTCAGAATCAGTCATGGACATATTAGATTTATAGGGGGAGGTGGGAGCAAGATTTGAGTGCCTCTGTCTGGTAGAGCTTTTAGGCATATTTTGTCAAACCTAAGAGACGTGGTGTTTTGTTTAGTGAAGAAATTAAGACTCAAAATCTATTAACCTCCTCAATCATACAGCCACTAAACCTAGATTAGAATCCAAGTCTTTTTGGTGATTCAAAGCCCATACTCTTTCTACCATTGTGGTTAGGAGCCAAGTGTGCTCCAACTCTTGAGTGGGCATTGATGAATCACTGAATTTTAAACTAGGACAGAACCCTAGAGATATCTTATCTAAACCTCTAATTTCATAGATGATGAAAGCACAGTCGCACCATAAGTTAGAGAGAGACCCAAGATAGCCTCTGTCTTTCATTTGAATGCTTTTCTCCTATTAAGCTACGTTCTTTATCTTCTGCTTTATTCTGCAAATGATTTGAAGTGACTTATAAGAAACAACACAAAAAGAAATAATGAAGTAACAAAGGGTGAAGGGAAAGTAGTAGAACCAGATAGAAAATTAGAATACAGACATCTACACCATATTGCCTTCTGCACTGGCTAGAGATGGGCTGCACATTTGTCTCTAAACTTACAGAGTCCGAGCAAAGAGAAATATGATTGGTTACATGATCCAGTTTCCATAATATTTAAAAAAAATTATTCAGGAAAGGCAGGGTCATTTCTATTATTCTGATTGGAGAGGAATTCCTCCCATGGTGTCAAGCCCATGTTGCCTGTAAAATGGACCCCAAGGAAAAGTTTAAGTGTCACTGCTTTATTGGCAGGCAAAATCCCAGGGCAGTAAGAGTGAAGCAAGAAGGTAAAATTAAGAGGAAATATTAAGTTTTATATTATCAAAGTGGCCACTGCTCCTTCATGGAGACAGCCAGTTGCTTGGCCATGCAGGATGTCTCTGGACAGGCTTTATTGAAATATTATGTGTTAGAACAGTCCATCAGAGGGAGGTACTGAGGGCATTTATCTGCTGGTTCTGTCTTATCACCTGGCCCCCCCTGGTTTAAGCACCAGGAGGGAGTTAACTCCTCCACACCAAAAGTTGTGGCACCTGGACTTAGCTGAGGCCATCAGCTCCCAGGCCTTTCAGCTTAGTGAAGTGGGAGGGGCCTCAGGTGTCAGCCTCAGGTGGAAGAACCTGGGACCAGGTGGAGTAGTCAGTCACCAGAGAGGCAGGACCTGGGAGATGAGTGAGACTGCCCTGGTCTGAGTTGACACAAAATTTACTCATATACGTAAAGTTATATAAAAAGGACAGTATGTGAGATAGCAGAAGATATCATTGAAAACATTGTTATACTATATTGAATAGCACATGTTATATGATTGATTGCGAAGTAATTACAAAGGGGAAAAATAACTTTATAATGAAGAAGCCTGGCAGGCACCACCTTAATCCAATGATCAAATGACCATCGTTAGCAATGGGCCAAATCTACTAGTGTGCCACTTGGTAATAAGAAGCTGCATTTCTGTGATACTCTAACCAAAGACACATAATCTGAATCTAATAATCAGGAAATATCAGACAAACAAGACTGAGGAACATTTTACTAAATAACTGGTCTGTAATGTTCAAGAGTGTCCATGTCACAGAAGATCTCTGAGATAAATTGCTGAGAAAAGCATGGCACAGAGTAAGTTATATAATGTGCTAGTTCTGGATAAAAAAGAGAAAGGAAGATAACAATCAATCCATCTGTTTGTATGTGCATCAATTTTCTGCAGGATTCCTAAGATTCTGAGAACAATGGTTACCTAAGGGTGTGGTAGGAACTGGGCTGAAAGCAGACAAAATAAGCTTTTCACATTGTATACATTTTTTTAAACTTTTAGGTGAAATTCAAGTAACTTAAAATTAACCGTTTTAAAGTTTACAATTCAGTATCATTTAGTACATTCACAATGTTGTTGCAACCACCACCTCTATCTAGTTCCAAAACATTTTCATCACTTCAAAAGAAAATCCTGTACCCATTAAGCAGTCACTCCCCTCATCCCCTGGCAACCACCAATCTGTTTTCTGTCTCTATGGATTTACCTATTTTGGATGTTTCATATAAATAGAATTATACAATATGTGACCTTTTGTGTCTGCTGTCTTTCACTTACTGTAATATTTTTCAAGGTTCATATAGCAGTAGTTCATTCCTTTTAATGGCCGAGTAATATTCCATTGTGTATATATGCCACATTTTACTTATCCATGCATCTGTTGATGGACATTTGAGTTGTTTCCACCGTTTGTCTATGGTGAATAGTGCTGCTATGAACATTCATATACAAGTATTGTTTGAGTACCTGTTTTCAGTTCTTTTGGATATATTCATAAGAGGGCAATTATTGGGTCATAAGGTAATTCAGAGCTTAATCTTTTTGAGGAAATACCAAACTGTTTCCCACAATGCTTGCAGCATTTTACATTCCCACTAGCAATGCATGAGAGTTCCATCTTCTCCACATTCTCATCAACACTTACTATTTTCCATTTTTAAAACATTATTATAGCCATCCTAGTAATTGTAATAATAATAAACTGTCTCATTGTGCTTTGGATTTGCGTTTCCCTGGTCACTAATGATGTGAAGCATCTTTTCGTGTGCTTATTGGCCTCTTGTATATGTTCTTTGGTGAATTGTCTGTTCAAGTCCTATATACCTTTTTATATGTCCTGTTTTTGGAATCCTTGAATGTATTGCCTAATTAAAAATTAAACTAGAAATTTTTAAATAAAAGGAAAAGTCATTTAACTCTTCTGGGTCTCATTTTCTTCATTTGTGCAATGAAAGGATTGGACTAGATCATGGTTTTCAACCTCAATACTATTATTTTGGGTCTGACAATTCTTATTGTGGGCGCTGTCCTGTGTATTGTAGGATGTATGTATTATAGCAGCATCCTTGGTCTCTACCAACTAGATGGTGGTTGCAACTCCCTCCACCCAAGCTGTGACAACCAAAAATGTCTCCAGACATTACCTAGTGTCCCCTGGGGGACACACTTGCCCCCTGTTGAAAACCACTGGGTTAGATCAATGGTTTATATACACAGGCTCTCAGACTTGGATCACTTTGCAGGTATTATTGAGGCTTTGCAAACTTTTTTTTGTGAGGAAGATTGACCCTGAGCTGACGTGTCACCAATCTTCCTCTTTTTTTGCCTGAGGAAGATTGTCGCTGAGCTAACATCCATGCCAACCTTCCTCTATTTTATGTGGGATGCTGCCACAGTGTGGCTTGACAAGTGGTGCTAGGTCTGCACCTGGGATCTGAACCTGGGAACCCAGGGCAGCCAAAGCAGAGTGTGCAAACTCAACTGCTACGCCACTGGGCCAGCCCCGCAAACTATTTTTGTTATTAACAAACAAACAAAACAACTAACAAATTTATCTCTTTATCTAAGGGAGACTATATAAGACTCATTAAAACCTCATGCTCCTTGGCTTTTGATTAGAATGAAATAAAGTCAAAATATGAATACTAGTTGATTATCATGGATCAGAAGCTCTGATCAGCATTACATATGTATCTGATTTATAAAAATGGAAAACAAATTGTCAACAAATGATGTTTTTTAGTTTCATAAATCACCAAATCAATTGCGGGAGGGGAAGCTAGGTAATAAAAGAAGTCTTTGCGGGTAAAAAGTCTAGGAACCCCTCAACCAGATGACCAGCGTTAAATATTGACTTTAAACACAGTTTGGTTCTTTGCCATACTTCCACGGTGTGGCAGTGGTGAGTTTTGAGTAAAATTTCTAATCCACACACAGGCCCTTTGAAGTGAATATGTTCAACTGGGGACTTCACTGTTCTCAACACAAATGAGACAAACCAAAACCTCATGGGATTTCTCCCAGTCTCCTGTGCCCTACAATCTTTCCCCACCTCCCTCATCTCTCAAATGTTCCCATTGAGTCAAATTTTTAAAAATAAAGCTTGTTATTGTACCGTTTCATCTGCTACCTTGTTGCCAGTAGTATCTCCCACCTCCCCTCCTCCAAAACCAAATGAAGATCTGGACATGCTACTCTGCGGCTCGCCAACCTTTGTTGGTTCCCCTTACTGGCTGCCTAAAACAAACTCCTTGCCAAAGTTTCCTTCCAGCTTCATCTCTTTCTTTTCTGTCCCACAACCACAAAGTGTGCTTTTGAATCACAGGCCATGCTGTTCCACAACTCCATGTACTTAGACATGATATCTCTCCATCTAGAAATGACCTTCTCCTTTTGGCTCTCCCTGGAAAATTCCTCCTCCGTCTCATCTCCATGGTCCAGCTCAAATGGACACTTGAGATCTGAAGCTTTCTTTTACCTCCCCATCATTAGTTATTCTGTCACGTGAGCTCTACATCGCTTATCCTGTTTTAATGCTAACTATACTTTAGAGGAAAAAGATTTTGTTCATTAACTCGTTTGTTGCTACTACTAGTCATTGCCTAGGATACACGTAATAGATTCGCTAGTACATCATAGTAAATTTCTTGAATGAATACATAATGAGCAACTGAATTGGTAGACGTGGACTTTAAGAATTTGCACCAATTCAAACGTTCTGAAAATATATGTATAGTGAAGCCTAAAACAAAGGGAAGCAGGGTGCCCACCCTTCTCACTCAGAAGAATAGAATAAATTAAATAGTAGAGTATTATAATAGGAATCATTTGCTTTTATGGAGGCGGGGTGGTGTGAAAGAGTCTTTATAATTTTACCTATTACTAAATTTGCTAAGAACTTTGTGTTCTATTAATGTATCTTTTGAAACTACTACTAGATCTAAGAATTTCTATTCGCAGTAATTCAAAGTGAAACTGATAATTTCCTTTTAATCTATAGTCTAGCTAGCCTTCTTGTTACTGAACTGGCCCCCTTTTATGTAAGTTTTTTTTTTTTTTAACTACAGTAAAAGGATCCCAATTGCTTAAGAAGCATTTGTTGGCTGTACCATTAATTTGGCACTTATTGTCTACAGCTCTGAGAATTGTTATCTTCATTTGTGTGTATAATAATCCCCCAACTTCACTGTAAGATATTTGAGAGCGGTGAACGTTTAGATGTTTTTGTATTTCTGTAGTAATCTAATTTATTGTCCTACACGTTTGTCGTTTACTTTTTTCCCTTTTACATTCTGAGACCATCGCTCAATATATTAAAGGTAAGTCCCTATGTCTTTATTAATAGAAATTTATTTTTCACTCACATAAAGTCCAAAACAAGTATTCCTGATCAGCATGTGGCTCTTTGCCAAGTGGTGGGCCAGGAACCAAGGTTCCTTCTCCTACACACAGATTCCAAGGTCACCTGCTCATCTCCATGAAGTCAGAAAGGGAAAGAGCATGGAGGATCATCCATGGGAGATTTCTGGGGGCCAGGCCTAATGCAGCACACATCATTTTCCACATTCTCTTGGCTAGAACACGGTCACATGACCTCACCTAATTCCAGTGAAGGCTGGGAAATGTAGTCTGGCAGTGCACAGGAGGAAAAGGAAATGTGAACACAGAGTGGTCTCTGCCACACTGACAGAAACTACTTTAACAATTAGGTTACTTTTTATAATTTTACCGGCCTTCTTATATGCCATCTGTTTTCATTCATTCTATTTTCTGTTATATATTGATACTGTTATCTAGCTTTATTACACCTTTCTTTATCCTGGAGTATTTATCAATTATAATTCCAATGCTGAAATAAGTTCTTTTAACATTTTGCTTTGTTCTCTCTATGTATAAGTTTGTATGTATTTTAATATAGTTGGAATAATATATAAAATTTTTATCCTATTTTTTACTTATAACTTTACGTTATAACAAATATTTTCTCATTTTTAGGAATGTTTCACTAGCAATATATTTAATGGCTACATAGTATTTATCATATACTTAGATTGTTGGACATTTAAGTTGTTTCTTGATTTGTTACCATTTGAAATATCAATCTAGGAATATTTTATTTATGTATGTATATTTCTTTCCTATACGTCTATATATCTCCATATGAGTCTTTCTGTAACGTGGATGTCTCTGTTCTACTAGAGGTGGTTTACTGTAGTGTATGGACTCTGGAGCAGGCACTGCCTGAGTTCAAATTCTGACTCTTTCACCTCCTAGCTGTGGAAGTGACTGTGGACTTTATGACTCTGAGTTCTTCATTTCCGAAGTAGGGCCAACGATACTCTACCTGCTAGGGTTTGGGAGGACTAAATTAGTTAATATATCAAAAGACATCTTTTCTTCCTTGAAAATTGCATTCATTTATTTAACAAATATGTATGGTGTCACCACGTGCCAGTCATTATTCTAGAGGCTGTAGATGCAGCAGTTCCAAAAGGAAGGGACAATCTAGAGGGGGTGGGAACATAACAGAAAGCAAAGAGATAATTATAGCCACTATGTGCTGAAAGGAAATGAACTGGGCAAGGAGATAGAGAAATGGTGGGGTGGAAATTGAAACCAACTTAGATCAGGAAGATCTTTGCCTAAATTTGTCTAAGGACCAGTTTGCCAAATGATAAATATACTAAAAACTGCCAAATACCTAAAACAGGTTTTTCAGATTGGTCACTGCAATGATTTCACTGTCATTGACGGGCAAGGGTAGAGGAAAAGCTCCAGTGTGCAAAAACAGAGAAGACAGTAAACGCTTTTTAATGGGAAATTCACCCTCAAAGAGTTCCTGATATAAAATACACTCAAAATTGATAATCAACTGAGCAGAACTGATAAATCCTTGGAAGAAAATAGCTGTGGCAAAATGACTGCAGTGACTTGTATATAATGAAAATTTCAAAAGAAATCAGTAATTCAGCAAATGTGTGTTTAGTGAATTGGCCTCCTGGAAGTCAGAGAAGGCTTTTCTGAGGAGGTGACATTTAATCTGAGACCGAAAACATAAGAAGGTGTAGAAAGCTCCTCTATTCTTGATATTAGACTACTCATAAAGTATATATGACATATCATGTACTTTACTGTAGTATTTGTGTCCACACATTTGATATCCTACTATAAACTGCAAGGTAAAGAAAAGTGTATAATTGTTTACTGATCCATGTTGACTGAATGTGGTGAAACAAACGAGTGTCTGCTGGACCATCCCTGTGGCTCTCTCTGGGCTGCTTGGCAACAAGCTTGCTGGGCTTGGTGGCTCCCTCGCCCTCTACAGGGGCTGCAAGCGTTAGTGGTGCTGGGCAGCTGGTGTTCCCAGCACTGGTATGTAACTCCCCTGAGCAGCTGGCACCCAAACTCAGACCAGTTTTCCTTCACATGCAAGGCTCTCCTCACGAGGAGAGGGCAGGTGAGGATGCTCTTCTGGAGTACAACCCGTGAAGTATGTAGACATGCCAAGCCCACACATGCCTGTCCACGGGATGCCAATCCCGCTGCTGACCCTTCTGCCTGCAGATTCTTGCCTGCAGTGGGGCCCGAGCCCTCCACTCAATTGGATGACTCCCAAGGTAGTATTTCACTTTGCCAATAGTGAGTGAAGGAATAAACAAATTGATGAAAATAATGATCAGACTCAGCTCTGATCTAGATTATCACATAGACATGCTATGGTAGAGAATTATAGGTGAGGAAAGAAATAAAACCTTGACATTGCAGTCTTAGTACTTGTTTCTCTTCTTCCAAATAGGGACCTCCACTGAAGATGCTACATTTGCTGAGCATAAGGTATCATTGCTCTCTATAGTCTTAATTTAGATGTCCATTATGCTTTCAGAGAATGAAAACTTCACCAATGGTGACCAGGTATGTGGCCTTTTTTTTTTTCTTCCATCTATAATAAATTAATTGAGTATGCTTTTTTTAGCCATTGGGAAATGAATTAGTTACTTTCATAGAAGGAAAGTTAATGTTTTTGTTTTGAAATAATTTCAAACTCATAGAAATGTTGTAAGCATAATACAACAAACTTTGTTTTTCCTGAATCATTTGCTGGTAAGTTACCAATATGATGCTCCATCACACCCAAATACTTGAGTGTATATTTCCTACAAACAAGGACAGAGAAGAATATTAGTAGTCCAATATATAGTAGTACATTTTTTGAGGGTAGCTATTTTTGGGGGGTTTTTTTGGATATGAATGGGTTTTGCCCATTCATATCCCAGGGAATTAGAAATTCCACCATTCAAAAGTAATTGTTTTGGGGGCTGGCCCCGTGGCCGAGTGGTTAAGTTCGCGCGCTCTGCTGCAGGCGGCCCAGTGTTTCGTTGGTTCGAATCCTGGGCGCGGACATGGCACTGCTCATCAGACCACGCTGAGGCAGCATCCCACATGCCACAACTAGAAGGACCCACAACGAAGAATATATAAGGCTTTGGGGAGAAAAAGGAAAAAATAAAATCTTTAAAAAAAAAAAGTAATTGTTTTGGATTAAAGCAGGCATGGTAAAAACTTTTATTTATTTAGGGCAAATCATTAATAGAAAAAGATTAAATTTAGAGTGATACCAAGTTTTAAAAATCTAGTTTTAGAAAAATATTTTGAGAGAAAGAAAAAATATTATAAATCAGTTCAGCTCTTAAGATTGTGGAACATAAAATAAATATTAAGGAGGGCTGGCCCGGTGGCGCAGTGGTTGGGTGCACACATTCTGCTTTGGCGGCCCAGGGTTCTCCGGTTCAGATCCTGGGTGTGGACATGGGACCGCTTGGCACACCATGCTGTGGCAGGTGTCCACATACAAAGTAGAGGAAGATGGGCACGGATTTCAGCTCAGGGCCAGTCTTCCTCAGCAAAAAGAGGAGGATTGGCAGCAGTTAGTTCAGGGCTAATCTTCCTCAAAAAAAAAAAAAATATTGAGGAATATATTGATATCTGTCATGGTCAGTCATTTCCTTCCTTTCTCCCGTCTTTTCTCTTCCCTTTTCTTCTCGTCCCTTCTTTTTCTCTCACTTCTCCCCCTTTCATTCCCCTTCTTCATTAAATATCTATTTATCACTGACTATGTTATAGGCCCTGGGGATACATTGATTAATAAATAGAGGTGTGGTCACTGCCCACTTGGACCTAGCAGAAGCCAATTAACAGAGAAGGAAGAAAAAATGCTTTCAAGACAAAGACAAGAAGACAGAGTAGAAAAAACAGCAAACAAAGAGGGACTAAGCAACATCTCTTGTTTATTTCTTCTGACCTCTGTCCCACTTAAGTCCTTGTATAATTTTTCCTTGCTGTGTGCTATCTTCTTTCAGCCTCTCATAAAACCCATTGCAATAATCATCAAAAGGTTCTACTGATATTATAGCAAGTTAACCATTTATTTTATAATATTTTTCAAGGCGATCCTCAAAAACCTCTAGGAAAAGAGAAAATAGTAACTTTACAATGGAGAAAGCTGGCAAACACTACCTTAACCAAGTGATGAAGGTTAACATGACCAGTGATGTCCTGTGGATCGCGTGTTTAATCTGCCAGATGTGTATTCTCTCTGTTGCCAGTTAATGATGAACTGGCCGTCTTTAAAATCAAAGGATGTTTTGTGCACGAAGGGACTTCCGGAAGTCATGGATTTCTCTTGAGTGTTATTTGCTTTCCCCTTAAACCTACTCCTCATCTATTCCTGCTCTCTGCTGAGCACACTGTCTTTTCCACTTTGAGTTTGATTGAGTGAGTTTGCCCAGCTGGTCAGGGCCACTTCCATCACCACCCTGTTTAACAGAAGTTGCTTTAAAACTGTTTTTATTAAAGTTATGGAATATTTCAAACATACAGAAAAGTGCAGAAAATAATATGGCAACATGAAACACACTCCAACTCTGATTTAACCATTTTGCCATTTTGCCATATTTACTCCCCCTACCCACCCCATACTCTTTCACACATAGAAGTTCCACACCCCCCTCCCATTTTACACCTCCTGACCAAAATGCCAGTACTCCCCTTTTGAGAGAGACTGCAGGCTTCATATCTAAAACTGAAATTGGCTATGCCCATCTTCAACTTTTCTAGACCATGTCCGTCTTCAAAGCAGATTTGTGTTAGTTAGGGTCCTTCAGAGGAACAGAACCAAGAGGTTCTGTATATGTATATATGCACACACACACATGCAAATCATATCATATATAGAGAGAGAGACAGAGACAGAGACAGACAGAGATAGAGAGAGACAGAGAGAGATTTTGTGGAACTGGCTCACAAGATTGTGGGGGCTCACAAATCCGAAATCTGTGGGGCTATCTGGCAAGCTAGAGATTTAGGTAAAAGTTGATGTTGCAGTCTTAAGCCTGAAATCTACAGGGCAGGCCAGCAAACTGGAAATATTGGCAGGGCAGATTTGAGGCAGAATTGCTTCTTTGAGAAACCTGAGTCTTTGCTTTTAAGGCCTTCAACTGATTGGGTGAAGCCCACCCCCATTATATACAGTAATCTGGTCCACTTAAAGTCTACTGATTTAAATGTTAATCACATCTAAAAAAATGCCTTCATAGCAACATCTAGACTCATGTTTGACCAAGCAACTGGACACCATAACCTAGCCAAGATGACACATCAAATTAGCCATCACAGGGTTGTACCAATCTATGCTCCTACCAGCCCTGTTTGAGAGTTCCCATTGCTTCACTGCATTAACAAACTCTTATAATTTTGCCACTCTGATTAATGTGAATTGGCATCTCATTTAATGTGTATTTCCCTGGCTATTAGAAAATTGAGCATCTTTTTGTATGTTTATTGGTCTGAGTTTTCTCTTTAGTTAATTGCCTGTTTAAATCCTTTGTCCAGAATGGATAGAGAAGATGTGGTATATCTACACAATGGAGTACTACTCAGCCATAAGAAATGATGAAATCTGGCCATTTGTGACAACATGGATGGACCTTGAAGGTATTATGCCAAGTGAAATAAGTCAGAGGGAGAAAGTCAAATACCGTATGATCTCACTCATAAGTAGAAGAGAAAAACAGTGACAAACACACACATAGAGACAGAGATTGGATTGGTGGTTACCAGAGGGGAAGGGGGAGGAAAGAGGGTGAAAGGGGTGATTAGGCACATGAGTGTGGTGATGGATTGTAATTAGTCTTTGGGTGGTGAACATGATGTAATCTACACAGAAATCAAAATGTAATGGTGTACACCTGAAATTTATATAATGTTAGAAACAAATGCTGCCACAATAAAATACATATATATAAGAAAAAAATATATATTTAAAAAATCCTTTGTCCAATTTTTTATTGGCTATTTGACTTTTTCTCATTGATTCCTTTATAGTTCTGAATAAAAACACTTTGTAGGTTATACACATTGCAACTTCCTTCTTCTAGGCCAATGTTTCTCACCCTTGGCTACATTAGAGTCGCTCTGGGAGCTTTTAAAACCGTAGGCACCCCAGCTGCAACTTCATCCGCTTAAACTCACAATCTCTGGGAATGAGACCTAAGAATCAGTACTTGTAGAAAGCTCCAGGGCCGGTTCCGTGGCCGGTTCCGTGGCCGGTTCCGTGGCCGAGTGGTTAAGTTCCCGTGCTCTGCTGCGGCGGCCCAGGGTTCGGATCCTGGGCGCGGACACGGCACGGCTCATCAGGCTACGTTGAGGCCGGGTCCCACATCCCACAACTAGAAGGACCTGCAACTAAGATATACAACTGTGTATGTACAGGGAGGATTTGGGGAGATAAAGCAGAAAAAAAAAAAAAAAGAGATTGGCATCAGTTTTCAGCCCAGGTGCCAATCTTTAAAAAAATAAGAAAAAAAAAAGATTGGCAACAGTTGTTGCCCAGGTGCCAACCTTTAAAAAAAAAATAAGAAAGCTCCCCAAGTGCTGACTGTGTGCTTCCGAGAGACGCCGTCCCAGACTGGGGCCTGACCTTTGATTTTGCTTATAGTATCTTCTACCATACAGAAAGTATTAATTTTAATATTTTCAATCCATTAATCTTTTTCTTTATAGTTTCTTTTTCTTTTAAAGATTGGCACCTGTGCTAACATCTGTTGCCAATCTTTTCTTTTCTTCATCTTCTTCTCCTCCCCAAAGCCCTCCCATACATAGTTGTATATTCTAGTTGTGAGAGCCTCTGGTTGTGCTATGTGGGACGCCACCTCAGCATGGCCTGATGAGCAGTGCCATGTCCGTGCCCGGGATCCGAACCAGTGAAACCCTGGGCCGCTGGAGCAGAGCAGGCAAACTTAACCACTTGGCCATAGGGCCGGCCCCATACTTGTTTTGTTTAAATTTTTGCTTTACCCAATGTCATTAAGATATTTTCCTATATTTTCTTCTCCCCATCTCTTTTATAAATTAAAGTACTTACAATGTTGCAACAAGGATTTCTCTACATATATGACTAAAACTCTTATTTTAACACATTATCAGTGTCTTTTTTTCCAATTTTCAGTTACAGAACTAAGGGTAATTTTAGTAGAAGTTGTGTAAGATATTTATTTTTACAATGTGGCTATATTATAGGTGAGAAAGAAACTTTTTTTTGCTGAGGAAGATTCGTCCTGACCCAACATCTGTTGCCAATCTTGTTCTTTTTGTATATGGGCGGCCACAGCATGGCCACTCACAAGTGACGTAGGTCTGTGCTGGGAGTGGACCAAACTTAACCACTAGGCCACTGGGGCTGGCTTGAGAAAGAACTTTTGATTCTAATCATTGTGTTCCAACTTTAGAGCTTGATTTTCATTTATATTGATATCAAAACTTCTGAAGGGCTATGGCTTTGCTGATATTCTCTAATCCAGCTTCAGCAAGAGCTATTAATAATATGTGCTTTTCCAATAGAAATGTTTTAATTAGCATTGACTACATTGGGGAAGAGAGACTATTGATAAAAATACTTTGAAAGTTGAAATAGTAGATAAGTGAAGCGACTACTACTGACTCCAACTTGAACACAGGTGAGATATATAAATGTAAAGTAGTGGGAAGGTGGGTTGGAAAAAGCCTAGGTTGAAGTTGGAGTCCATATTTGATAGACTTGCTTAATAGAACACTATTAGTGGACAACTGCATTTACCTTCCTTTGTGACTAATACCAGAAAAAGAAAATAAATCTTTACTGCTGTCTTCAGTGTTTTTTGGAGCATGTCGCTTCTGTTTTGTTTTCCTTTCTTTTCTGTGTAGCCCATGTGATTGTAAGTTTTATTACTTTCTGTGTTTGTCCAGATTTCTTTGCTGCCTCTTATGTTTGTCAAGACTTTTGGTGGCATGGAACTGAAACCTAAGTCAAATGAGCTAAGCCAAAAAACCCAGTTATAGGTTTTGTTTTCATTTTTATTGCAGCAGTATGCATGTAGGTGAGGAAACTATTGTTTGGAATTGTTCATTAGTGGATGAAAGAAATTTGGAAGCAAGTCAAGAGAGAACAAAATACGATTTACAAGAGGAAACTAAAGTTGTCTGCCTTATTAATGTCATTTTATCAGGTGCACAGTGTCTTTTTGGCCTTCCTAGAAGTACCGAAGTACTTTCTCTAAAGAAGGACCCTCAATGATTTAAAGCTCTCAGTCTTAGCACTTGATTTTTTTAAATTGTGATAAAATATACATAACATAAAATTTACCACGTTAACTATTTTTGAGTGTACAGTTTATTGGCAATAAGCACACTCTCATTGTTGTACAACCATCACCACTATCCATCTCCAGAACTTTTTGTTTTTCCTGAGGATGATTAGCCCTGAACTAACATCTGTTGCCAATCTTCCTCTTTCTTTGCTTGAGGAACATTAGCCCTGAGCTAACATCTGTGCCAGTCTTCCTCCATTTTATATATGGGTCACTGCCACAGCATGGCTGACTGGTGGTGTAGGTCCACACCCAGGATTGGAATCTGTGAACCCGAGCCCCCGAAGTGGAACATGCCAAACTTAACCACTATGCCATGGGGCCAGCGCCTCCAGAAGTTTTTAACTACTGATGTTTTGGATCAGATAATTCTCTGTTGGGGTGGTGGGGGTGGGGTCTGTCCTGTACGTTGTAGGATGTTTTGCAGCATCCCTGGCCTCTGCCCATTAGATGCCAGTAGCACCCCTCCCCCAAGCCCTGCTGTTGTGACAACCAAAAATGTCTCTAGATGTTGCCAAATGTCCCCTGGGAGGGAAAGTTCCCCTAGTTGAGAAGCACTGATTGAAGGGGGAAGAATTTTCATTGTAAGTTGTGTCATTTTAACTGTGAAGAAATAACTTTGGGAAAATGCATTATGGGCATTCATTAATATCAGACACAGAACTATTTGTAACTTGACTATGTATCAGATCAGTTGTGCTTTCAATAGTAAACAAATAGAGCACTTAATTACCACAACAGTGATAACATAATCACTCTGATTGGCATTGCTTCAGAATAGCTAAGACTAATCACAAATGGTCTAGATTGGAAATGACAGCTTTACATGCATGACTGAATGTGTATGGGTGAAAAATTGTTGTAGTATAAGGTTAAGAAGTCTATTTTAGTTTTTTATGATAATTACTGCATATTTTATAGAGTGACATCAACTGGCTTACAGGAAAATAGCCATTCTGTGTTATTCTCAGACAGAAGGAGTATCCTCTGTTAAAAAATATATAGTATCTTATTTGATCTTGTTGACTAATATATACTGTAGTTACAATGAACAAGACAATATAGACAAATATTTGAGAGACATATTAATTGTATGCCAGGAAACGTGAAATTTCCCAAAGCCAAATATGATTCTACATCCATTTCTATCCAGTGCCTAAAAGGAGAAACTTTGAGGAGCGCTTTAACTTTTAAGGTACTGAAGAACGTTTCTATGTGTTTTAGAAGTAATGTGGGCTGATAATTAAGGGACTGTGGAAATGAAGCACTTAATGTTAGTCACAATGTTCCAAATAGCTGATATTTGTCCTTAGGTGAGAGAACCACTTAAGATAGAAAGAGTCAGGTTTATTCCAAACCAAATTAGTTCTATTATTTATTTCTAGCAATTATCAGGTTTTATTATTTATAGTTGCTGAAATTCTGAAAACAAAAATTTTTAAATATTACCCTTGGTACCAGTGATATTTGGTTAAGTCCCTTGACTCCTCCAGGCCTTAGTTTTGCATTAGTCAAATTAAGGCGTTGAAATAGATCATCTTAAGGACCTGTCCAACTTTAATTGGTTATTATTCTCTGGTAGATTAAATTAATAACTGGAAAAAATGAAGATTAAAATAAAAACTATCCCTTGAGTTGTAACTATGGTTTCAATTACAGGAGATTGATCCTTTATTTTCCCAAATAAAGGATATAACAGCCTTTCAGTTTAAGTAACAATACATTTCTTATATATTAAACTGTTCAGTTTTCCATGTATGTTGAGAATGTTAGGCAGTAAAATATAATTATTTTAAAACCATACAACGTAAAATGAGATTTTGCAGTGATGCTGTTCATACTAATATCTTGATTCTCAAAGTATTGCAGAGCAATTAGCAATGTGATAAATTAAGAAGGGGAACTAACACTGGTTCTGTTTCTGTCCAATTATAGATAACAGGTTAGATTGTAGTATTGACAGTACAAAAGATAAAATTTATCAGCAGAAAATATTTTTATGCATAATTCATTTATCCGTTATTATTTAGATTTAATAAAAGTTTTCTTCTCTCTAAAGGGAACATATTATGATTGGGAAAAGTTTACATTGTTCTTGGATCTATATAATGATAATATTTAGGCCAGCAGCAGCAGCATTGTTATGACTGCCATTTATTGAGCACTTATGTGCCAACACTTGTCTTATATTATCTCATTTAATCCTTACAGCAATTCTGTGAAGTAGGTATTGTTAACTACAGTTGCTAAGTAACTCCTTCAAAGTCCCATAAGGAATAGGCCACAGAGGCAGTATCTGTCTTTCTCCAAACTTTGCCCCTTACCAAACTGTAAGAACCTCGGGGAAGACAAACAAACCATCTTAATTCTTAATTCCACACATAGTTAATAGCTTCAGTAAGACAGTGAATTCCTATACTGCAGACTGAGTGTGAATTATTTTGACATATGTGACTCGACTTAATTATCCATACACATGACTTTCTGTATAGTATCAGATTCATCTGTCAGTCTCTCAATTAGGTTTTGGTGAGTGGTCAAAATTAAGTTCACTCTTATATCAGAATGTCTGCTATGGTTTATTTCATTCTCTGTCTTTAAGCAGACATAGGGCCTACGGAAAGCTCCTACGACTTTAAATTAGAGGAAGACTTTCTTAGCTTCTTACAAACCTACCCCATCTTTTGAATGGTAGTCCTTCATAGGCTTGCTTAAAGAATAGACGTTTTCCCACGGCCCCCTGCTGATTCTAAATGAACAGATTCTCAGCCCCCTGCTGACTAGTGAATATATTGCTTCTCCTCATCTTTACCCTTTACTGACAGCCTTCATAATAACTTGCTTAGAAGACAAACGGCACGGCAGAATCTCTGACAACTCATTAAGGAAGAATACAGTAGATTTCTGCCAAATATCACTGCCATTTTAATGTGAACTAACAGCAGTTTTTGTCATGATGCAAGAAGGAAAGGATGCTGCTGAGAACTATTGCCTTCTGTCAAAAGCAGCATAATGTCTCTTTGCATTGTTTTTGAAGAGGGGTTTAATGAAGAAGTCAATGTATAGATTATCTATAGAATTTTGCCTTTGCACAGGCTGTTCCCTCTGCATGGAATGCCTTTCTCTCCATTTTCTGCCTACCTTTCCAGAGCCAGCCCTAATGGTACATTCAATATGAGCCTTTCC
Organism: Equus quagga; assembly: GCF_021613505.1. Lineage (NCBI taxonomy): Eukaryota > Metazoa > Chordata > Mammalia > Perissodactyla > Equidae > Equus > Equus quagga. Next base: position 25,331,752 of record NC_060285.1, read on the forward strand.
CTGTCTCTCATAGCATCACTCCTTCCTCTGGGCTCTGACAACACTTTTTTCTACCTCTGTTGTAGCAATTAACATGTTGCAGTATAGCATGTGTAATTATTTGTCTTCTTGACTCAACTAGAAGCTTCTTGAACACAGGGACCACAGCGTATTCATCCTCGAATCCCCTGCACCCGGCACAGTGCCCGGCACAGAGTAGGTGCTGGGTTACTGATTGTTAAATGACTTCCCTACCATAGTATGAGTTTTTTCTTGTTGGAGTCCAAACCTACTTAGAGTATAATGATTGCGGTCATGGAATCTATGGACAAGTCCCAGCTCTCCTTTCTCTTTTCCTCTTTCTAGAGAGAAATATGTCAAAATGTTAATAGTGGCTGTCTCTGGGTGATAAGATTATGGCTTATTTTCATATTTTTCTGTGTTTTCCAAACATTCGGAAATCAGTATATATATTACTTATGTATTCGCAAAAGACACTTAAAGAAAAAATCTCTTTCAGTTTATTTCCGAACAGGGAAACTGAGGCCAAGAACATTACATAGGCAGTTCATGGCCTTAAGTTGGAATAAGGAAACCTGCATTGGCTCAACCAATTTTTGCTATGAGGTAAGAGCCACAAAATCACAATGATCCCTCTAGTTCTCATCTGAAATAAGGAAACTGAGCCACAAACCATCTCACTTCATCTTGTTCTCTTCTTGTATAAAGGTAAAGATTATTAGAGTTGGGTAAAAGATCACTAAGAATTGATCACTGGGGCCCAGCTCACCTTATATGGTAAAATGAATTTTTTGGTGACTAAGCACAAGTTGGTAATGAAAGATAATTACTCTAGTGATAAAGGACAACTTAGTTAATATGTGAGGATAAAGTATATGGCAATGAGTGAAACATTTGAATTTGTAATTGGAACATGGATGCTATATATTTGATGTTTTAAAATTTCCTTTGATTCTATAGTAGGATTTAAAAAAAAAACTCTCTGGTAGAAGGCTCCTTTTGGTTTCCCAACTCACAGCAAATTAGAAAGAAGAGATATGCAGTTCAATTTGAGTCAAAAAATATTTTTGGATTACCTACTTTGAATCTTTTACTAGGCCACAAATAGAAATGCTTAATTACCTTGTTAAGGACATAAGCTACTTTTAAAGACACTTATACAATTAGGTTTTAACTAATAGATAACTGTTTTACTACAGTGTTAATCACTCTAGAGTGCACAAGACATTTTATTCATCTTTAAACTATAAGTGACTTGCCTGGTGCTGACCACATAGTAAATACAACAATAATTATGTCCTTCCCAACTAGGATATAAGCTTTATGAGAGCAAAACCTTTTTCTTATTTCATTGTAATAAGGTCGTTACCAAATCTTGGAACACTGTGTGACACAATGGAGGTGTTTAACCTTTTTCAAAAATTAATCATGATAATAGTAGATGACATTTATCAATATGCTGAACATTGTGCTATCCCTTAAATGAATTATTACATTTAATCCTCACAATAACTCCATGAGATAATGTTAGCATCTCCATTTTACATTTAGAGAGATTAGGTAACTTATTCAAGGTCATGTAGCAGGAAAATAGTTTAGCCAGAATTTGACCCAGGTCTGTATGACTCCAGAGTTGGGTCTCTTTACTATGCTGATCTCCAAACTCAATAAATATTCCTTGGTTAAATAAATGAGTAAACTTTCATTTGCATATATTTGTATTTATTTCATCACTTTTCTTAGAAGAGGATTTCTGATTTTACAAACACCTTCCTTTGAAAAGGAACAACTGCAAGGGCCTATGAGATTTATTTGACCATATTTCAAAGATGCACCATTGTTTTATGTATCAATTATGTGTCATTATAATTATAGATATCATTTATGTATCGAGTTATGTCATTATAATTGTAAACACCATTGATTGTTGATAAAATCCTAATTTTAGAGACATTAAAATACATGCTTTAGAAAAGGTAATACATATAAATGTGCGCATACATGTGTTTTCTGTATTACAACGTGGGGGTTTTTTCCGTAAATTCTGAGGCTATACAATGCAGTGGTGAAGCATGCAGACAGACTTTGAAGCCAGTCTGCCTGGTTTCAAATCCCAGTCTGCTTCTTCTTTGCTTGCAACTCTGGGAGAATTTCTTAATTTTTCTGATTTTAGATACTTCGTATATAAGATGGGGATAGTAATATTTTCCTCTGGGTCGCTCAAGTATACTTCATTAGACCTAGCTAAGCATTTTTAGTTTGATTTCCAGAACCTTTTGCAAAAGATCAATCATATCCTTTGCTTAAACTATCTATCAGAGGAACTGAGCCCATATTTCTGCCTGTATTTTATTTTCAAAGACTATCTTTTAGTTCAAAGACTTTTTTTCTTTTTTTGCTGAGAAAGATTTGCCCTGACCTAACATCTGTTGCCAATCTTCCTCTATTTTGTATGTGAGCCACTGCCACAGCATGGCCTCTGATGAGTAGTGTAGGTCTGGGCCCAGGAACCAAACTCCAGCTGCTGAAGCAGAGAGCACCGAGAGTACCAAGCTTAACCACTACTCCACAGAGCCAGCCCCTTCAAAGACTGTTCATTGTCTTCAGGAGGTCTCCAGCCCTGTGATGCCCTGAAAACAGCCATCCTCTCAGGTTATTGACACTAACCGAGCTCACAGTGAGAACATGGTGTGAATGAGACACATCTCCACGCAGTCACTTCCCACTATCAGCCAGTTAATTTTGCATGAAGAAAACCTCCAATGCATAACTATAGCCTGTACTTCTCATTCCTACCAGCCAGGCAGGTGCTTGCTCTATATCTCTTTGCAACCGGAAGATATATATTCATTAATATTTTCTTGATCTCTCACTCTCTCCTCCTCCACCTTCCCAGTTAGTCTTTGTGCAAATAAACCTCTTAGCTCTATTCAGGTAGCAAATGAACAGAACTCATTTTCGTCAGATGAGGTTCATGGGCTGAGTGGATCTATTTGGAATGTGCTAGGCTATTTGTTAACTAAGGCGAGCTATAATGAATTTTGGGGGTTAGCAAAAGTGACGTCTTTTGCTCTAAGACTAGGAAATGTTTTCTGAAGTTCAGGAAATATCAGGTATGGGTTTTGTTTGTTTGAGTTAGTTGTGCGCAAAACTCATGACTAAGAAAGAATAAAGAGGTTAACAAAGATTAACTTTGGACAGAGGATGTAAGAATGACTCTGTTCTTTTTTGTATTCTTCTAGATTTAAAACATTTCCCCTGGGAAAAGAAGTCTAAATTTCTCCTCTTTGAAAAGGTCAGAAACCACTTACCTAAAAGTTATTTTATCATCTTAATACAATGGTTTTCAACCCTGGCTGCTGGTTAAATCACCTGGGAACATTTTATTTTTTTAATGCCACACCTAGAGACAAACACAGAGATTCAAATTTAATTGTTCTGAGGTGGGACCTGGGCATTGTTCGTGTTTAAAAGTGGCCCCAGGTGATTCTAATTAGCAGCCAGGCATGAAAGTTGTTGAGCTAAAAGTGCTACCGTATCTAAATCTCTCTCCTGTCTCTTAGTAAGCTCCTCGGGAAAGGAGCTAATTCTAATACTGTTTCATTTTATTCCTTATGGAACATTCGATTGATGTTTGCTGTTTGAAGATAAGAAGGAAAAGACACGATCTGTGATCTGAACTTTATAATCCAATGATGTAATCAATCAGAGACTCAATTAGTTTATTTTGGGGCATTATATCTCAGTGCCACACATACATCTTATCATCAGCCTTGAGCTGCATTTCAATGCCTATCTCTGCTACAGGAACTGGAAATTTTACATCAATGACTGGACTAATAGAACATGCTCTAGGACACTTATCAGTCTGTTCAAAGAACAGGTGATTGGCCATATGCCAAGGGAATCTGCTGCCCTCTGGAGGATATTGTGCTGTTACAGATGAAAAGAGCATTTCCCTATATTCCACAGCATGTGAGAAGTTACAAAACAAAACAAAATGAAACAAAACAAAAAGGTTTCATCATCAAGCCATTTGGAAAATGCTACACCATCTTTCTGTAAGGAAGTAACAATGCAAATTAGCACAATCAAGACTGAAAATTTGTATAAAAAAGAAATTTGTTTCCCAAATAATTGGACCATTTTCTCCTCCACCTAATGCCTGTTAATATTTGGGGAACTAAATTATACAAATAATATTTTGTATGAATAATCTACAAATGACATTTGAGATTTGGAAAAAGTAAAGGGGAAAAACTTGATGATTTCTTAAGTAAGCTATAAAAAGGAAAAGACTGATAAAGTAGATGCATTAGAATGAAAAGATCCCACATCCCATGCAGTGACATTTTGACTGGAGGGATACAATCTGATGTGGCAGTGTGATGCGCCATGCAATAGTATTCCTGTTTATCTTTCTTCTTAGCTTTTATCCTAAGAAACATTTGAGATGTTCATACTGTTGCATAACAAACAGGATTATCACTTGTGCTTTAGAACACGTGAAGTTGACTTCATGTACCATCAAATGTACCAGAAATCATTAGGCCAAAAATGCATGGACAGCAAGAGGCTAGGCATAATGTGGTTCCATCTGCAAGTTCAGTTGGTACAAGCGTAGACCCCATATGTGCAATTATAGCTGTGTTTTCCTCGGGCTAGGAAGATAGCAAATTTAGTAGAAATAAAATATATTTAGTCAAGAGGCTTGGGTTTCATTCTTTTACATCACTAATTTTGTGATCCTTGACAATTAAATACAATTCTCCTCATGTGTAAAAGGAAGACATACTGAGCTGTTCTAAGTTCAATGAGACGCTATATGTGAAAATGCTTCACACAGCATCTGACATATAGTAGGTACTCAACAAATATAAGTTCGATGTAAATATGACTGGCAAGCATACAGATAACACCAAATTAAAGAGTCAAGAGGTCAACCTAGGAGGAAGCTGAAGCTGGAGGTAGGAACTAACGGTGACCACCCATCCCATCCTAGTTTGCCAGGGACTGTCGCAGTTTTAGCACTTTAAGTCCTGCATTGGGGAAACTCTTCAGTCCTGGGAATGCTGGGATGGTTGGGCGCCCTAGCTCAGAACCCAGAATAAAAATGCAAATAACAAGGATATGGACACCAAGGAAAAACTAGTCACCAGAACACAGACATGTAGTCTGGGAACATTAGGAAAAACGGTGCTGAGAGTGACCAATATTTCTCAGGCAGGAAGCAAACCAGGCTCAGAGTGTGAGCAGGGATAAGCCCACAGGTGGAGGTCAGTAGACACACGACGTAATTGAGAGAAACTCAAGGTGCTATACAAGTAGTGCTATACAAGAGAAGCATTACACAACTACTTTCTGGAGTGACTGTGGCAGGAAGACTAAAGTGAACAATGAGGAAAGGATGGTCTCGTCAATGAATAATGCCAGAACAATCACTATCAATAGGAAAAAAGAAAATTGCCTCCCTACCTCACACATTACACAAGAGTAGCAACATAGAAGCCTAAATATGGAAATCAAAACTTTAAACATTTTAGAAGAAAGGAGAAAAGCTTAATAAAGAATTTCTTAAATAAGCTATAAAAAGGGAAAGACCAATAATGTTGATTACATTAAAATGAAAAGATTGCATGAACATAGTGAAGAGCCAAGCTGGGGAACAATATTTGCAATAAATTAAACCAACGAAGCACTTGTATTAAAAGTATGTAAAAAAAATAATTCAACAAGGAAAATCTCGGCAGTCCAATAGACACACATTAGAAATGGGCAATTCACAGAAGAAACGAGTGGTAAAAACATATTTTTTAAAAAGCTCAGTTTTACCACTAATCAGAGTAATGCAAATTGAATAACAATGAGATAACATTTTACACCAAGCAGACTATCAAAAGTTAAAAAGCCTGAAAATACCAAGTGTTAGTGAGATTGTGAAGCAATAGGAATTCATTTGCGCTGCTGGCGAGGGTGTAAATAGGTACAACCACTTTGGAGAGCAAGTTCTCAATATCTGTAGATGTTTTGAAAGTATACACCTGAGCAATACTTCCTAGGCATGCAGCCTAGAGAAACTCTCAAACGTGTTCACAAGGCGTCATGTACAAGAATGTTCACTGTAGCATGGTTTATAAGAGCAAGAGATTGGAAACAACCTAAATGTCCATCAACTGTAGGATAAATAAATCGTGGTGTAATTCAGTCAATGGATTACCGCCACACAGCAGTTAAAATAAGTGACTAGAGCTAGATGACCAATATGAATAAATCTCAAAAATACAATATCGAACTTGAAAAAGCAAGTTGCAGAAGGATTTATACAGTATGATATCTTTTATATGGAGTGTAAAAAATGCAATATTATAAATTGTATAGGTACACAAATATGTAATAAAAATATTAAAACAGCCACAGAGATAATAAACCAGATAGTGGTTACTTTTGAGGAGAAAAAGATGGCAATGAAATCAGGAAAGCGTTCGCAGGGCATCAAATGTGTCTATTATGTTTTATTTTTAAACTATCTGAAGCAGATTTGCAAAATGTTAAGATTTTCCAAAGTTGGGTGATAGATACATGAATGTTATTTTGGCTGTAATTCTTTCTCCCTATGCTTTAAGTATTTTAATCTTTGTAAAGAAAGTAAAAACAATGTTATTAACATTTAAATTGAGATTATTTCAAAATTACTCTAAAATATAAAAAAAATGGAAAAAACCACACTTTTAAGAGTTGCTCAAGCCAAGTTTAACATTATTTCCAAAGAATAAATTAAAGCTACCCAGTGTCCTGACACATATTTCACTGCCACTTAACTAACACTAGATGTCACTTTACTTCATGCAATTTAGTTTAATATTAGCGCTTTCTAGTTGAAATTAGATGAACTTGAGTATGTTTTATAATTTTCTTTCTCCCGTAGATATAGAGAATGAGGAAATATGCCTCAAATCCATTCTGGAAGGCAAGGAACGTATCTATTTTGGTTCACTGTTTTATCCTCAACATCTCCTGCACATAATAGGGTTGCAAAAATATTGTTAACTGAACAGACCAAGGATACAAGAGACTTTAATAGAAAAAATGTTTAATATCACCAAAACGTATAAAATTACATTTGGAACAGTTTTTGTTTCAACTGGTGGCAAGGTGTTTGAATGGCTTGTAAGGGAGAGGTTGTGACTCTAATCTCAAAGGTCAACTTGTGGTCAATGGGGAGAATACATCATTTTAGTTCTTTTAACCCAAAGTTGTATTGCATTTTATTGGAGCATTGGATCTTCAATGAACAAGGACTCCTTAAATCAATAATCGTTACCCTTTTATAGGGATAGGAATCTTTGATAATCATGAAAACCATGGATTATCTGAAATTTTTCATACAAACACACAAAAATTGTTTCATGCAGTGTCTGCAGATTTGCAGGCCCCCTTCAAGCTCATGCCTGTACCCAGATTGGGATCCTACCAGAAACAGGCAAAAGCGCTGGCCCAGGTGCTGTTCCTAAGCTTCTTAAACTTCACTTTCACTTTGGCACTAGTCAGAATGTGTGGCTGAGGGCTGCACACGTGATGGGGGCTGACCAATTTGACCATGTGAATGAATAGTATGGAAACTAGCCCTGGAGATTTTGGTATTAACCAAATATGAGCAATATTGACTTTGGAAATACTTGGCATTTAGATACCAACCAAAGTATTTATGTATATTTTCTTATCAGAATGTTTAAGGAAAGAAAAAAACGTAATGTATTTATTTGCTAAAATATTTATTTGGAAGTTTTTTCTTCCCTGGGGAGCAAACTAAATCCCAGGAAATACTCCACAAATTCAAAATAGTTCCTTGTGCCTATTTGTCCTACTGTTTTCATTTTACCTGTCCTAACTGGCAAGGACTATTTTAAAATGTTATTATTGATTTTCTTGCATCATAAATATATCAAAACTAATCTTTAGCCCAAACCATGTGATATTGTTTGATTTTATGAATACAAGTTAATGAAATTTTACTACATAGTGTAAAGATACTCAAAATCAAATGAGCTTGAAAATTCTTTATCTTCTTTTCTCCACATTCTTTCCATATTCAAAAGGTCCCCTTTTTCCAGGGACTTTCAGTTCTGTCAGACACATTATCAATCTACCAAGATCAGGTGTTGAATGACAGACAAGATTCTTCTTTATTATGACAAGCCTTTTATTTAAACTACTTAGGTCATAGTTACAATAGATAAACTGGGCCAATTTTTAAAAATTGTGGTTTTACTCAATAGAGATTATGATAATACCATGAGAATCATACCAAATGGTACCAGAATTTATTTTTCTCCTACTATGCGACTCTACTAAATGTGCTAGGCCATGGGAAAGTAAACCAAGAGTATTTTAGAGTTCTGATTTGGTGCAATCACCATGTATAGGCCTAGCCGGTCCTAGCACCCATTGTGAAATTATGTGTGGAAAATCGAACCCACTTTAAGAGAACAGAATGTGTCTTGGGTTTTAATTACTTGACTCCCAAAAACTTCCACAACCCTTCATAATAAATATAGAAAAACACATGGCCTTGAGCAGAGGTATAAAGGGCTCCACGAAGCTGTTTTATTTGGGCTATTAAAGAAAAATTCAGAGTTCTGCTTCCTTAAAGCAAAGAGCCTGAGTATTGATGCCTCTTTGTAACTGACAATGTCCCTAGGATGTTTTCTTAAAGAAAATGATCAATATAAACATTTTAACTCTATGGAGAAAAACCTATATTTTCACCACTAAATATTTTACCATTTTTCTGATAAAATCTATAAATTTTCAGTTATTGACTTAACTATTTCTCCCTGGCCTGAGAACTTAGAAACATCTGACTTCTCTTTCTAAAAACTCTTATCATAGTGTTAATTGACTGACCAAGCTTTTCCTTGGAGGAAATCATCCTACATGAGTCATGGTAGGCTTAATCAATAGACTTGTATTTCCAGTTCTATAGCCAAGGTTTTATAATAACCTATGATCATTCTGCCAATTTCTGGTTCTATGATAAAATATTTTGTTTTTATATGCTAATACTATTTGGTGAATTTAAGTGTTTATTTTACCATCAGTCTTGACGCTTTAAAAATTATTAGCATTTTTTTTAAAGTTTAGCATTTCTCAGCTTGGGGAGAAGTTCAGCGGGGACTGCTGGGAGATTGCGTTAGACCCAGGTGTTCCTCAAAGCTGGCTCCACTTCCTTATGCTGCTGCTCGGAAAAACAGACTTTCTTTCTGGCTAAAGTTATTTCTTTTTATTGAGATGTAGGCATATCTCAAGCTCTTGCAGTCTTTTCTTCTTGGATAACACAATTGTAGTAGTTGGAGGCAGATGGGAATCCAGCATAGCGTAGTTTTGGCAAAACAGAAAGTATGTTACACTCCTCCTGAGTAAATCCCCCTGCACCCCTCACCCCCAAAGAATGTTAAGTATCACGAGGGCAGGAACCTGGTTCATTTTATTCCCCACGGAATCCCCAGTGCCTGAAACAACGCCTGGTACAGAGAGGGAACACAGTCAGTATCAACTGAATGAATGAGTGAGCATATCCACTGTTTAGGATTATGCGAATCTGGCTTTGGGATAAAAAGCCTAACTCAGTTCTTGCAGTCTCCACTCCCCAAGTAGTGGCATGACTTTTAAAGATTGCCAAGAAGAATTCTTAATTATGAACATTCTTCAAATTCATAGAGAAAATTCTACCTCTGAAGTGATCCCATAGTCTTTATATCTTTTACAATATCCTGAGCCATTAGGTTGTTTAAAGAGTTTAACAAGTGAATAGATCAACTACATTTATTTTTACATACAGAATCACAAAATTTGTCAGAGTCACTTTATAAATTTTAAGAGACTTTTTAAAAAGTCATAGACATCACTGCTTTTAGTATTAAACAAGTACTAGGTAACTATACTTGGTGACCATTTTAACTCACTTATACTCAAACTCTTAGAGTTCCAGATGTTTTTCGCTTGAAATCTGAATTTTTATGAGGCAAATTTACAACACAACTAATGCAGAAAAGTAGGAAAAAATTTTAGAAGCTTTTCAACCTTGTATCTTATCATATGAGCTGACCAACAGTGGAAGGGCCATCTACCCTGGGAAAGGGTGAACACCTGGTCAGAGGGTGAACTCTGCAGCCAGACCTTCTGCCTGAGGATCCTGGCTCAGCCACTTGCCAGCTCTGTGACCTGAGGCAAATTACTTACTCTCTCTTTGCCTCATTTCCTCATCTGTAAAGTGGGGATGATGATCATACCCCTGTCATAAGGTTGTTGTGAGAACACCTGAATTAATGTTTGTTTAGTCTTTAGAAGAGTATCTGGAGCATAATAAGTGTTTTGCTAAACAAACAAGCAAGAAACATATAATAGTAGGTGTTAAATGGCTATGGTCAAGAGATGTCATAAAAGAGATTTTTGCATGTTCAGTAAAATGACCTCTAAGCTCCCCTCCCATGCTAAATTCTATTATTCTGCTCACCTCTGTGTACCCTGCTCCTGTAAGACGTGCCTGCCCAGTGTATCCCAGACATTCCTCATTCACTGTAAGCCTTCACTCGCGCCTTGGGAGAATGTCTTCCCTGCCTCCCTTTAGCTTATCCAAATCTTATCCTCATCTCCATCCAGCTTTTTTCCTTCTTCTTCTTTTGGGCATGCCAGTCTCTAGTGAGTGTGTCTTATGGCTTCATATTGTTCTCTCATTGTTTTATGTGCAACAATTGTATTCCCAATCAAATCACAAACCTCTTGAGAACAGCCTTATGCTTCGCTTATATTTCCCAGCACATAAGTAAACATTTTTTGAGAGAATAAATGGTAAGGGGAAAAGTAATTTGAGAATCAACTCTTTAGTGATAATTAAATGCAAGTAAAGTGGATTATATATTCAATATTTAGACTATTAATGAACAGTTCTTATTTCTAAAGAAGTTTTGGTTCATAACTCTCCCCTCACTTTTTTTTGGTCTGATCTACTGTTGGTGAAACATTTGTAGATTAGCTGGTTCCCCTTCATTCCTTCTCTTCTGAAATGTGTGGTAAAGTAAAAATGCCTAGAGCAATCATTTCTGGATAAAAAACAGCTGCACATGAAAAAGAATTGATGTGGTTTTAAAATTACTGTGAGGTGGAAATTAAAATGCCTTTTCAACCTATCCTCTAAAAAGAGTGCTAAAGCTAATTCCTTATAAATCATGAAATGGAAGTAGGGGAAGACAAAAATTTGGGGATAGTCAATTGATTTTAAATAAGTAGAGTTTTTAAATTTTGTATATAATATTTTAAAATATTCAGGTCCCTAAGAGGACAGCTATAGTTTAAGACTTTCTTTGAAGTCTTATCTACATCCTTAGTAATGTGAGTATAATGTTTTCCATAATTATAAGTAAGAAAGCTGATCATTTCGACTTTTTTATGTTAATTTTTTAAATGTCTTTATTGTTTTGGTTCTTTTTTCTATTATGCCTCTGACGTTTTCCAAGGAGTGACTCAAATGGCAGACATTCTTTATTAATCTGAATATCCCAAGGGGAGGTTATCACTGTCGTGCTGCCCTAGTGCCACCTACACCTGGTGTGCAGGTATGTGAATGACGCAAGACACCGGGACAAGACTGGAAGATTCACAAAATTCTATCTACATGACATAACGTTCTATTAACATGACACAGACAATAGTTGATTGGGTTTCTTTGTTTCTATCTAGATCTACATAGACCCATCCTTTCTAAACTTATAAAAGTACTTTTATCCTATTCACTTCTGAAATTCTTGGCTCTAGAAGTTACGCTTGTTAAGAGGATTCTAATTCTTTGGTTTTCTTTATACAGAGAACGTCTGAGTAATATTAAAAAACCAATAATTTCCTTTAGAAGAAAACTAAGCAGGAAATAGAAAAGGTGTTAGTCATTATTTTTTAAATTGCTGTATCTCTTAGCTAATTCACACAGGAAGCCTAAAAATTAAGCAACATTAAAATGTGATGAGTCACTAGCATATTTGTCTGCTTGATTTGAGCCTGTTGTTAATTTCGATACTTCGTAAACAGTAGTTAAGCATAAAGATTAAAAACATATGCATGTATTTTGTTCAATCTTTAAACCCTAAGACTTACGGTGCTTAGCAGTGTCTGTATAAAAAGATAAAATATTCTAAGTATTTATAAAATTTCCTATATTCTAACAGTTTGCTTTGTTAGTCAGGGAATTTGCTATAAAATTATATAAACACTATACTTTAAATCTATGCATGGGTTTTGGGATAAGTAACAGGCTGGGACTCTAACTAAGTATCTGAGGATTAAAATAGAATTAAAGCAATAATTACAATATATTAAAATTAGGCAGATAGCAAGGCTTCAATGTCAACCATATATTAAATATATTTTAGGCATTTAGAGTAGGGAAATTGGAATGTTTCCATATGAACATTTTACTGATAAATTTTTAAAAATCAATTGGCAAAATATATTTTTTCAACTGTATGGAAAAAATGTAAAGGAAATAACTCACATAAGTGCATGCTGTATGCAAAGCACTATTCCTAGAACTTTACATGTAATGATATTTAATCTTCATAACAAATCTATGAAGTAGATACTATTAGTATTCCAACTTACAGATGAGGAAACTGAGGCATACAGAGGGTAGATAATTTGCCCAAAGTCACTCTGCTAGTGAGTGGAAGATCTGAGTTTCTAACCTAGAGTTAGAACAGCAGAGTTGGGATCTTAACCATTTCTCCATTCTGCTTTTGCAGCCTGATCAATAATCTTTTAATTCACTTTTGTTAAAGCAATATGAATGTCTGGTTAAAATGGTAAGTTATGGTATGTTGCATGCCATTACAACATGGAATATCCAAATAAGTTGTATAGAATTTTGTGTGTGTGTGTGAGGAAGATTGGCCCTGAGCTAACATCTGTTGCCAATCTTCCTCTTTTTGCTTGAGGAAGATTGTTGCTGAACTAACATCTGTGGCAATCTTCTTCTATTTTATGAGAGATGCCACCACAGCATGGCGTGATGAGCAGTGCATAAGTCCGCACCTGGGATCCGAAACTGTGAACCCCGGGCTGCTGAAGCAGGGCACGTGAACTTAACCACTATGCCACCGGGCCGGCCCCTTGAGTTTTTAAAAATATGAATACGTTGCTAGAAATCACATTATGGGCTATGACAACTGAAGACACACAGTGATATTAAAATTTTCTTTATGCTAATTAGCAAAAAATAAAAAATTTCACTACACCTGATAGGGAAAAGATAATTATACTTTAGTTAAATGCTTACTATTTGCCAAGCATTATTCTAAGTGCTTTAATTAACTTATTTAACTCTACTGCAACCTTACAAGATCTGTGTTATTATTATTCCCATCTTATGAATGAGATTAAGTGGGAGGTAACACACTCCCCATCCTCTTGTACTTTTATTCTTTATTCCTAGAGATTTCTGGATCTTTGGTGTTTTCTTGTTTTATATTGGTCGGTGATTTAGAAACTTTTAGATGGCTTTTTCTGGTAAAGTTGGAATCTTTGATTGAGTTGAAGGATAATTGCTGCTTAATGACAGCATAGGGAGAAAAACCCGACTTTAAGGCATTTTTCACCTGCCCTGTCACTACTGCATAATCTAGTTTAGTAGAATGGTAATGGCCAGGAGCTACAATTTTTCAAATCCTGGCTCTGTCTCTTCTTAGGTGATCTTGGGCAAGTCACTGAACCTCCAAAGACAGTGTTCCTGGATGGATGGATTATGGGGAAACATCCCTGCTTTACTGTTCGGCAGGCATGGGAGGAGGTGGGGGGCTGAGGGGGGAGAAAACTGAGCGTGTGAAAGTGAATGAAAGGCAGGAGGTTATGAAAGTACCTAAAAATATTCCCTCTTGTCCTCATTCAACATTTTCCATTACCTATTTCATATTTTCTGTTTGTTTAATGATAAAATCAGTTCGATTTCTGTCAGCCTCTTCTTAGTCATATGAGAAGTTTCTAGAATGAATATGTTTGTATGAGAACTGACCTACCAAGCCCACCCATGCTGTTACAGTGAGGTCACTTTTTACAGCACTTGTTCTCAGTCTGTTTGCCATCTTCCCTGGTGTGTCACTAATGCTGGCTGTGACCACACCCACAAAAACAACTCAGAAACAGATTTTCTTTAACCACATGTGACACTGGTGAATTGGGATATTTTTAACTAGGTCACATAGCTATCTAAGTGATCATTCTTTCTCCATTTTCAACAAATATTTATTGAGAACTTATTCTGTGGCCTGCACCAGTGATATAAAGATTAATTAATCACAGTTGCTGTCCCTGACCACCTCATAGTAGCAACAATACATATATATATAACTATAATATGTCTTATACCTTGCAAGGGCAGACTGCTTTTATTTATTTATTTATTTGTTTGTTTATTTATTTATTTATTTTGAGGAAGGTTAGACCTGAGCTAACATCTGCCACCAATCCTCCTCTTTTTGCTGAGGAAGACTGGCCCTGAGCTAACCTCCATGCCCATCTTCCTCTACTTTATATGTGGGACGCCTGCCACAGCATGGCCTGACAAGCAGTGCACAGGTCCACACCCGGGATCCAAACCAGCCAATCCCGGACTGCTGAAGCGTAATGTATGAACTTAACCGCTGTGCCACGGGGCTGGTCCCTGCTTTTATTGTTTAACTTAAGTTGTTTTCCAACTCTTGACTATTCATAACTTTTTCTTATAACCCATGGTCTCTAATTTTGCTTATGTTTAGCTCTTATGTTAGCATTGTTATCTACAAATATGTCAGAGCATCCAAACTTTATCCTTTTCTATCAAGATCATGATTCCCTTAGACTCCTCTTTTGGCTCCATCCAGTACTTTTCAAGCTAGTTACATGTGTTTACTTTGCACATAACACATATTGTTCCCTTTGTGGTATTACCCCCTATGAGGTGTAACCTGTGCTATTCAATACTAAATGAATGAGTAACACATTTCTATAAATACGTACATATGTACATAGGTATATGTGTATATATGTATAGATTGTATGTATCTATCTATCTAGAT